>NW_026894341.1:122500-125000 GCF_032452875.1 Bos javanicus | reverse complement strand
CGCCTCGCCTCCCCACGCCTTCCGAGCCTCGGGGCTTTCTCCCGCCCCGTCCCCCACCCCCACGCCTCCCGCGGCCGTCTGTCCGGTTCTCCCGCCCTGTTTTCGCCTCTCCCGTACCTCTGACGCGTGTCCCCTGCCCGCTTGGCGCCCAGCTCCCCGTCGGAGCCCCTTCCCTCCGCCCTCGGTGGTGGTGTGTGGGGGGGAAGGGTGCCCGGGAACGCGGGTTCGGGTAGGGGCCCCCCCAGCGGATGGGCTGGGGCGAGAGGACGGGGTCCGGCGGGGCCGGCCGCACCGGGTGTGTGAGGGTTGGAGGGGCGGGGGCGGGCTCTGCCCCGCGTCTCGGGGGGGACGGCGGGGGGGGTGGTCGTCTGGCGTCGGCGGGGCCCTCCGGGGCCGGCGGTCGGCCGGCGCGCGGCGGGGCACCCCCTGCGGTCACGGGCCGGCGGCGCCGAGGCCCGCGTGCGGCCGCGGGCCCGGTGGGGGGACGCGGCGGTTGGGGGTCGACGTCGGGGCGTTGGCCCGTGGGGCGTGCCGTGCCCCTCGCCCGCCTCACCCTTTCCAGGTACCTAGCGCGTCCCGGCGCGGAGGGTTAAAGACCCCTGGGGGGGGTGTCGCCCGTCCGCCTTGGGGTTCGGGGCGGTCGGGCCCGCGGGGAGTAGTCGGGAGCTGCCTCCCGTCTCCCCCAGACCCCGCCGTCCCCCGAGGGGACGGGGTGGCGCGCGGCGTGGCGCGCCACGGTCACTGCCGCCGCGGCCGTCGGGAGGGGGCTACCCGACGGCCGTCGTGTGGGCCGTGGCCGTGTGCGGCGGCGCGTGCGCGCGCTGCCCCGCGTCCCTGGGGGAGGGTTGGGGGCCCCCCGGGCGCCTGTGGGGTTGTCCGAGCCCGCCCTGGCGGCTTGGCGCCGGACGCCCCGTCGTGTGGAACCTTTCCCGACCCCTCCGTTCTGCTGTTTTCTGTCTGACTTGGCCGGCCAGAGGCAACCCCCTGCCCCAACTCCCACCTCCGGGGAGGAGGCGGGGGTGGGTGGGATGTGCCGCGCCAGGGGCGGGTGTCCCGCCGAAACGAAACCCTTGAAAACCTCGTACGACTCTTAGCGGTGGATCACTCGGCTCGTGCGTCGATGAAGAACGCAGCTAGCTGCGAGAATTAATGTGAATTGCAGGACACATTGATCATCGACACTTCGAACGCACTTGCGGCCCCGGGTTCCTCCCGGGGCTACGCCTGTCTGAGCGTCGCTTGACGATCAATCGCCCCCTCCGGGGTGCGCGTGTCCTGTGCGCGCCTCCCCGGGGGGCGCGTGGCTGGGGGCTGTCCTCGCAGGGCCTCTGGGCCCTCCGTCCCCCTAAGTGCAGACACGGCGTCCCCCCCCCCGCCTCTGTGGCCGGGGGGACGTCGCCCGCGAGAGGGGAGAAAAGGGGACGTGAGCTCGCGCCGAGGCCCCTGGCCTGCCGGGGCCTGTGTGGTCGGTCTCCCCTTCGAGAGCTTCCTCGCGCCGCAAGCGGCCTTCGGGTGTCACCGCCCCTGGGGTGTCGGGGGGCTGGGGACGGTCTCGCGCCACCCGGCGGGGGCCCGCGGTGGTGGCGGGGGTGGGGTCGCGCCCTCCGGTCCGCCGTCGTTCGCCGTCCCGCCCTTGGCGGTGGTGTTTGCCGGCGCCCGGCCGGCGCGGCCCTCCGCCCCCGCCTTCCCCCTGCGGTGCCTTTCCCGCCGTGTGCCCGCGGCCCGTGCCCGCTTCCCGCCCCCCGCGGCTCGCGCCCCGTCGGGACGGGCGGCTCGCGCCCGAGGCCGAGTCCGCGTGCGCGTCCGCGCCCCGGGGACGCGTGCCCCGGCGGCGACCCGCGGGACGCCGCGGCGTCTGCCCGCCGCTGCGCGCTCTCCCCCCGGGCTGCGGCCGTGCCGCGGTTCGCGCCCCGGAGCTCCCGCCGCGAGGGCGGTGGCGGTGGCGGTAGCGTGGTGAGAAGGGGGGTGGTAGGGGGCGCGCGGTGCGTCCGTCGCCCGTTCGGGCTTCGGCGCCCGTGCGTGCCCCGACCCGCCCCCACCCCAACCCGGGCCGCCTCTCCGCCGGTCCCCGCCCCGTCCGTCCCGTGACCGCCGGCTCGTGCTCCCCGTCCCGCCCCGCCTCGGTGTCTCCCTCTCTGTCCGCCGCCCGCGGCCGCCGCCGCCCCCCGCCCCCGCCGCCGCCGCCTCCTCCTCCCGGAGGGGGCGACGGGTGGTAGGCGGTGGTCGGTAGGGGTGCTGTGTTGGTGCGCGGGCAAGGGGGCGGCCCGGGGCGGTCGGCCGCGGGTCTCTCTGTCCCCTTCTCGGGACCCTCCTCGCGGGTGCCCTCGCTGCGCGCGCGCGCCCTCCGAGACGCGACCTCAGATCAGACGTGGCGACCCGCTGAATTTAAGCATATTAGTCAGCGGAGGAAAAGAAACTAACCAGGATTCCCTCAGTAACGGCGAGTGAACAGGGAAGAGCCCAGCGCCGAATCCCCGCCCCGCGGTGGGGCGCGGGACAT
>NW_026894341.1:95000-115000 GCF_032452875.1 Bos javanicus | reverse complement strand
CGCCACACGCACACACCCATGCCGCCCACACACACACACAGCCCGCCCACACACACGCAGGGCCCTTCACACACCACCACCACCCCCACCACCCCCTCCCCGCCCCCCCAACACACACACTGCGTTGTCCTTTGCCTGGCTGTGTCTCTCGGCCTCTGTCTCTGCCCCCGCACCCACAGGCGGACGCCACACGCACACACCCATGCCGCCCACACGGCCCCCCGTGGCAGCTATACACAACACACTCACACCACACACCTACCCCCTCCCCCCATACACACACACACACACACCCACCCCCACACGGCGTGCACACACGCATCCCCCCCCCACACACACACAGCCCATAAACACCCCGCCCCCCACACGCACACCCCCCCCCCCACACCACACACACACACACACACACACACACACACACACACTGCGTTGTCCTTTGCCTGGATGTGACGCTCTGCCTCTGCCCACACACCACATGCATGCCCACACGCACGCGCGCGCGCACACACACACACACTCTCACACCCTGCCCCGCCCCCCCCACACCACACACACCTCCCCCCCCCCCGGCCACACACACACACACCTCCCCCCCCCGGCCCTCCCCCCCCCCCCCCACACACACACACTTTGTTGTCCTTTGCCTGGCTGTGTCTCTCGGCCTCTGTCTCTGCCCCTGCACCCACAGGCGCACGCCACACACACACACACACACCCATGCCGCCCACACCACACACACACCCCGCCCACACGCAGGGCCCTTCACACCACACCCACACACCCACACACACAGAGCGTTGTCCTTTGCCTGGCTGTCTCTCTCGGCCTCTGTCTCTGCCGACCCGCACCCACAGGCGCACCCCACACGCACACACCCATGCGGCCCACACGCGCCCTCGTGGCACCTATACACAACAAACCCACACCACACACGAACCACCCCCCCCACCCCCACCCCAACACACTCACACGGCCACACACACCACCCACGCACTACCACCTGAGCATGCCACAACGCCACACACTGCCTCGCCCTCCCCCCCCAACACACAGACACCCGGCCCACACCACACACATACGCACACACACACACACACACAGCGTTGTCCTTTGCCTGGATGTGACGCTCTGCCTCTGCCCACACACCACATGCATGCCCTCACGCACGCGCGCGCGCGCACACACACACACACTCTCACACCCCGCCCGCCACCCCCACACCACACCCACCTCCCCCCCACCTGGCCACACACACACACACCTCCCCCCCCCGCCCCCCCCCCCCCCCCACACACACACACTTTGTTGTCCTTTGCCTGGCTGTGTCTCTTGGCCTCTGTCTCTGACCCCGCCCCCCCAGACCCGCATCCACAGGCGCACGCCACACGCACACACCCATGCCGCCCACACCACACACACAGCCCGCCCACACACACGCAGGGCCCTTCACACCGGCCACACACCACCCACCCCCACCACCCCCTCCCCGCCCCCCCAACACACACACTGCGTTGTCCTTTGCCTGGCTGTGTCTCTCGGCCTCTGTCTCTGCCCCCGCACCCACAGGCGGACGCCACACGCACACACCCATGCCGCCCACACGGCCCCCCGTGGCAGCTATACACAACACACTCACACCACACACCTACCCCCCCCCCCCATACACACACACACACACACACACACACACGGCCGCACACTCTCCACCCACGCAACACCACCTGGGCATGTCACAGACACGCCACACATGCCTCACCCCCCCCCACCCCGCCCCACTCTGTGTGTTCCTGTCCCCTCTTTTTCTCCTTCCTTCCTCTGTCGTCGTCCCTCTGCCTCTCGCTCCCCTCCCTCCACCTTCACAGGACAGAGTGCCTTTAAGATGAGTCTGCCTGTTTTAAATACACCCTGGACATGATGATTGCTACAGTCTGACCTGTCGCGCCTGTAACCTGGGGTGGCGGGGGGTTGTCAAACGTCCTTGGTACGCTAGGGATAGCTTTCTCTGTGGAAGGTGGAAGCCTCCCTTCCGTCCCTCACTGAAGCCAGGCAAACCGACCACAACTCAAAGCAATGGTGTTTGCCACGTGGGGCATACCTTCCATGGTCTTTACTGATGGACACGCTTCACCCAAAGCTCTTGCAAAGTTCTTCAGAACTGTCAGTCTTCCAGTCACCCGCCACCATCAGGCGAGGTGTAGAGAACCGATGGAAAAACTGGAGGGATGACTTCTTCCATGGGGTTGGATGAACTGAGGAACAGGAGGCTGAAGTGGATGCCTGACTTCTTGAGGAAAAGAGGATGGGGGGGCTGGGGCGGGGGGAGGAAGGGCAGGACGGTCCACTTAGGAGGGCTGGTTGAACATGGACACATAAACTGTACATCCAAAGAATCCACAAGCACCTACTATATACTATGCCAGCACGGGAAAGTAGACGTATGATGTTGCATGAACCTCTCCAAGGGAAAAGACTGAACACCTGAAACGAACACGACTTTGGAAACCCACCCTGGGCTTCATTTCTGCCGTGAGGGTGCTGTCGTGTGCATATCTGAGGGGATGGATGTGTCTCCCGGCCATCTTCATTCCAGCTTGTGCTTCATCCAGCCCAGCGCTCCTCATGATGTGTACTCAGCGTGTACGTTCAATAAGCAGGGTGACGATAGACAGCCTTGATGGACTCCTTTCCCTTATTTGGAACCAGCCTGTTGGGTTCTATGTCTAGTTTTCACTGTTGCTTCCTGACCTGCAGAAATACAGAGTCCTCTTTTTTTTTTTTTTTTTAAATTCCCTAACCTGAGTGAAAAGCGAGAGAGACAGAGAGAAGACAGATGGAGGGACGGGCGGGCGGACAGGCAGGCAGGAAAAAGAAAGAAAGAAAGAAAATAATGAAAGGACCTACCGTTCCACCTGTTGCTTTCCAGATACAAAGGGAAAAACAAAGGACCGAAAAGGACACGAGGTTTAAAATGGGAATTTGGAAAGATGGACATCCCCTTGGTCGCTTCATACAGCACCCCTCTCAGCAGAAGGGAATCGTCTCTCTTTTTCTCTCGACCTGGTCCTTCCAGACTTCAGAAACTCTCCGTGGAGGATTCTTATCTCCTTGGCCAGAGTGATTGCCACACGTTCCTTAGGGGCCCAGAGGATGTTTCCGTGAAACGGGGGTACACACTTCCGGATAGGAGAGTCGTGTCCTATATGTGTGTGTGTGTGTGTGTGTGTGTGTGTGTGTGTGTGTTGCTTTGCGTGTGGTTCTTCACCCGAGAGGGGGACTGGAGCCTGAAGTGTTCCGAGCTGCCTCCGCTATCAAACAACCCTCTCTCGGGGGGGAGGGACCAACGTCCCATGTTCTCTTGCCCTTCTGACGGAGAACTCAAAAGGCCCTGTGCCTGAAGCCCTGCGGATGGAAGCTAGAGGACTTGGTGAATGTTTCTGACGGAGCTTCCCTGGTGGCTCACACGGTCAAGAGTCTGCCTGCGATGCAGGAGACCCAGGTTCCATCCCCGGGCCAGGAAGGCCTCCTGGAGAAGGACATGGCAACCCGCTCCAGGGCCCGACCCTGACGTCTAAAAATCAACCTCCTAGACTGCCTCTCCCTCTGCCGACTGGTTTCTCGAATCCGCTCCAGGGATGAACCTGTGTGTTTCCTTGGTTTCCCTACAAGTGCCTCTGAGGGAAAAAAAACACACACACAAAAAACACAAAAAACCTGATGGCTTGCACCCCAGGCCTGCTTTCCCGCACCCGTCCATCGACATCACGGCCTCCTGAGAGGAGATACGATCACTGTTTCCCTGAACGGAGGATCTGTGCTCAGAAACTCTTGCCATGACACGGAGGCCCCTACGAACTAACCTATTTCGTCCCTCCCTCCCTCCTTCCCTCCTTCCTTCCTTCCTTCCTTCTGGATTTTTTTTTTTTCCTTTCTTTTTCTCTCACGTCCATGCACACGCACACGCACACGCACACGCACACGTGCCGTCTCTCATGTACACGCGTACATGCACGCACTCACACACACAGTCACCAGCTCAGCTTTTCATGGGTTCCAGGCAAGTGTCAAGAGGAGGGAAAACTGGTGGGGTCCGGAGTAGGCCGCCGTCCCCACCCCACCCCACCCCACCCCACTGCACGTGAACCTCCGTGCCCTGTGGAGTGTTTTGGAGTCAAGTGACTTAAGAGCCGGCCAGCGCCAGAGGAACGCTCTGCCCCTCCCTCCTTTTCTGTCCCTCTGAAGGCAGGCAGGGAGGAAAACCTCCTCCCACGGAGGGGAAGATGTCAAGGGACGGTGGCTGTTTCCACGCACGTCCGTGATCCTCACACGCGTGAGCGGGGTTTCCTGGGTTACCAAAAGGAGGAGACTCCTTTGGCCTGACACGAGGCGAATCTGTCCCTCGGCCTCCCTCCCCACCCCCCAGCCCCTTTCCTCCGCGCGGTGCCGAAGGGGCCGTCTCAAGGTGGAGACATGGAATGGCTGGGTGGGGCGGATCACCATTCAATAGAGAGAAGCTCGAGGCGAAGTCAGAGGCTCTGACTTGACTGGAAAGCTTTCTGCATTTGAATGAAGCTATCCGGCGAGGATATCCTGCAGGGGGAGGGTGGGGGAAGGTGGGGGTGGGGCCCACAGACAATAGCCCCTGCCTGCAGGGCCTGCTGGCCTGCCGGCCTGCCGGCCTGCCGGGCTGAGGGGGCCCTTTGGCGGCGGCGGCGGCGGCGGCGGCGGGGCCACGACCCCGACTCCTGCAACTCGATCCCTTCAAGGAAACTTCTGGGGTGACTCCTGTCCAGGGAATACATCCAGATGGGCCTGTTTCTGAAAAAGGCCCGAGTCACAGTTGTGACAGGTTCTCTGGATCTCTTGACACATGGATTGACCTGCACCCTCCCATCCTGTCAGACCCTTTGGACACGCTTGAAGAGGTCTTTGGCCTCGGCCAGAAAACAAGCCGAGATAAACAAATACGTTTTTTGTCTGTGTTTTTGAACAGGGCGGAAAATGATGCGTGGCCGTGGATTGGAGAGAAACCTACGCCTCTCACACGCCTGAAGGCAGGAAGTTCTCAGGGGGACGGAACCTGCCTTCACTTCTCAGGGGGACTGGGACGGTCCCCTCGCCTCGCGCGCCGCCCCCCCCCCCCACCCGACCCCGACCCTTAGCCCAGCCCCCCCACTCCCGTCTCCCTAACCTCACACTCCCCCACCCCACCCCCATCCCGGCCACCACCGAGGGGGGCCCGGGGAGGGATGGCTGTCTCAGCCCCGGTTCTGAGATGTCACTTGTGAAACCGCTCTAGGCCGAGATGCCAGATGGCCGCCCTGCCGCTTGGTGTCCGTCTCCATCACCCATGCCCGAAAGGCACGTGAGATCACGGACAGCACATCAGATCAGATCAGATCAGATCAGTCGCTCGGTCGTGTCCGACTCTTGGCGACCCCATGAAGCGCGGCACGCCAGGCCTCCCTGTCCATCACCAACTCCCGGAGTTCACTGAGACTCACGTCCATGGAGTCAGTGATGCCATCCAGCCATCTCCTCCTCTGTCGTCCCCTTCTCCTCCTGCCCCCAATCCCTCCCAGCATCAGAGTCTTTTCCAATGAGTCAACTCTTCGCGTGAGGTGGCCAAAGGACTGGAGTTTCAGCTTTCGCATCAGTCCTTCCGAAGAAATCCCTGGGTTGGTCGCCTTCAGAATGGACTGGTTGGATCTCCTTGCGGTCCAAGGGACCCTCAGGAGTCTTCTCCAACACCACCATTCTCTCAAAAGCACCCATTCTTTCGGCGCTCAGCCTTCTTCACGGTCCAACGCTCACATCCATACATGACCACAGGAAAAACCGTAGCCTTGACTGGACGAACCTTTGTTGGCAAAGGAATGTCTCTGCTTTGGAATATGCTATCTAGGCGGGTCATCACTTTCCTTCCAAGGAGTAAGCGTCTTTTAAGTTCATGGCTGCAGTCACCATCTGCAGTGATTTTGGAGCCCAGAAAAATAAAGTCTGACACCGTGTCCACTGGTTCCCCATCTATTTCCCATGAAGCGATGGGACCGGATGCCGTGATCTTCGTTTTCTGAATGTGGAGCTTTAAGCCCACTTTTTCACTCTCCTCTTTCACTGTCATCAAGAGGCTCTTGAGTTCCTCTTCACTTTCTGCCATGAGGGTGGTGTCATCTGCACATCTGAGGTGCTTGATAGTTCTCCCGGCGATCTTGGTTCCAGCGTGTGTGTCTTCCAGTCCAGCGTTTCTCATGATGTTCTCTGCGTATAAGTTAAATACACAGGGTGACGATAGACAGCCTTGACGAGCTCCTTTTCCTATTTGGAACCAGTCTGTGGTTCCATGTCCAGTTCGAACTGTTGCTTCCTGACCTGCGTACAGATTTCTCAAGAGGCAGGTCAGGTGGTCTGGTATTCCCATCTCTTCCAGAATTTTCCACAGTTTACTGTGATCCACACCGTCAAAGGCTTTGGCATAGTCAAGAAAGCAGAAATAGATGCTTTTCTGGAACTCTCTTGCTTTTTCCATGATCCAGCGGAGGTTGGCAATCGGATCTCTGGTTCCTCTGCCTTTTCGAAAACCAGCTTGAACATCAGGAAGTTCACGGTGCACATATTGCTGAAGCCTGGCTTGGAGAATTTTGAGCATGACTCTACTAGCGTGTGAGATGAGTGCAAGTGTGCGGTCGTGTGAGCATTCTTTGGCATTGCCTTTCTTTGGGATCGGAATGAAAACGGACCTTTTCCAGTCCTGTGGCCACTGCTGAGTTTTCCAAATGTGCTGGCATATTGAGTGCAGCACTTTCACCGCATCATCTTTCAGGATTTGGAAGAGCTCCACTGGCATTCCATCACCTCCACTAGCTTTGTTCGTAGTGATGCTTTCTAAGGCCCACTTGACTTCACATTCCAGGATGTCTGGCTCTAGGTCAGGGATCACACCATCGTGATTATCTGGGTCGTGAGGATCGTTTTTGTAAGGTTCTTCTGTGTATTCTTGCCATCTCTTCTGAATATCTTCTGCTTCTGTTGGGTCCATACCATTTCTGTCCTGTATCGAGCCCATCTTTGCATGAAATGTTCCTTTGGTATCTCTGAGTTTCTGGAAGAGATCCCTAGTCTATCCCATTCTGTGCTTTTCCTCTATGTCTTTGCATTGATCGCTGAAGAAGGCTTTCTTATCTCTTCTTGCTATTCTTTGGAACTCTGCATTCAGATGTGGGTATCTCTCCTTTTCTCCTCTGTTTTCGCTTCTCTTCTCCTCACAGCTATGTGTAAGGCCTCCCCAGACAGCCATTTTGCTTTGTGGCATTTCTTTTCCATGGGGATGGTCTTGATCCCTGTCTCCTGTCCAATGTCACGAACCTCATTCCACAGTTCACACGGACAGCACGTAGCGCGCCCAGAACACACAACAGGATCCTCCTGAACCCAGAACGGCGATTGTGATGGATCCACGTGGAGGGCGTCGATATCCCCACCTGATGCGTGAATAGGAGTCACACAGACTCGATGGGTTTGAGCTTGGATGGGGTGCCCTATCCGGAGAGATCACGTGGGTCAGAAAGCACACACGGAACAGAGCAAAACCAAAGACCACAGCCAAGTCGAGGGAGGGCTGAACCCGAGGACCTCACCGGTCCCGTGGCATCACGTGCCGTACACGGCCTCTCTCGATGGCCGAGAGGGACGTGGAATGTATGTGTCCGCGTATTGGTGTGTCGTGCCCGAAACCACGCCACGGAGAGGGATCGTGTCTGATGCTCATCATCGCTCAAAAGATACATACACCGGGTCTCTTTAGAAAACGATGGAAGGATATCTTTGAATGCCAAAGGGTGTGACGTGGGAAAGACACATCCAAGTGGAATCAGCGTGGCCGAGAGAGCTCCCCCAAATAGAGAGGGGAGGCCATCGAGGAAGAGGTCCGTGTGTCTCAGTCTGGATGGAATGTCCACTTGGAGCACTGACTGGGTCCCAGAGGCCTCCAGATCATCTAAGGAAACAGTGTTCCCGAAATTCAAGATACCTCTCACACCCTCCCCTTTCCCTAAATACCTTGTGACCGTCTACCCTGGAAGAAGAAACATGTCCCTTGTTGCATGACAGCAAATCCTAATTGCCCTCAGCTGGCTTGACAACCTCACGAGGTTCAGCTTTCTAGGCCCCTGACTCTTTCCTGTGGAACATTCCCTGGGTTTTATTGAAATCTGTGTCCCTGCATGGCAATATCTAAGACCCTCCCCCCACCCCCCACCCCCACCCCACCCCCCCCCCACACACACAATAAAGCTTTCTTTTCTTTTTCTTTCTTTCCTTTTTTTTTTTTTTTTTGGCGTGCAGCCAATACTGACCATTCATTGAAAGATAATAAAACTAGGTGATGTTATGTGTTTCATGTCCCGGTGTATTGAAATAGAATGTTCTTCGTTAAGGACATACAACATCCTCTGTTCTAACGTGTACAGAATGGTGACTTGATGCACCTGTCTGTTGCAAAAGAATCATTCATGACCACCCAAGCGGTAGCTCATAGCTTGATCACAACCCATACATGTCATGACTGTATGCGAAAGAAAGTGAAGTCACTCAGTCGTGTTGGACTCTTTGCGACCCCACGGACTGTAGCCTACCAGGCTCCTCCGTCCATGGAATTTTCCAGGCAAGACTACTGGAGTGGGTTGCCATGTCCTTCTTCCATTGTATGGGAAGTGAATGCGTCATGTCCACGGTCATGGCGACTTTCGAATAGGATAATGCTGCTGCTGCTGCTGCTGCTGCTGCTGCTGCTGCTGCTGCGTCGCTTCCGTCGTGTCCGAATCTGTGCGACCCCGTAGACGGTAGCCCGCCGGGCACCCCCGTCCCTGGGGTTCTCCAGGCAAGAACACTGCGGTGGGTTGCCGTGTCCTTCTCCAAGGCGTGAAAGGGAAAACGGGAAGGGAAGTCGCTCCGTCGTGTCCGACTCTGTGCGACAACGTGGACTGCGGCCTACCGGGCTCCTACCGGGCTCCTCCGTCCACGGGATTTTCCGGGCAAGAGGACTGGAGTGGGGTGCCGTTGCCTTCTCCGAATATGAGACGACGATAATACCAATACTATTCTTTAGAATCACCGTGCTCTTTGTGGCGTAGACAGTATATATGTACCTTATCCGTGAAGTCCCCCCCCCCACCCCCCACGCCCGCCGTTACATCGGCATCTTCCCATGTCTCCCTCCCCCAGCCGCTCTGTGATGATCGTTTTCCTTGTTTTAGGTGGCCTTGCATGGCATGTCAGTGACAGGAGAAACTCTTTTTCTTTCTCTACCTGACTTCTTCATTGGGCATCACTCCCTAAGTCCCATCCATGCGATCACGATGTAAGACTGTGTTCATTCCTGGGGCTACCTGGGACACCTAGATCTCCCTATCGATCGATCGATCTCTACCTGGATCGTGTATCTTCTTGATCTAGTCTTCCCTTGATGGACACTTGGGCTGGGTCCCCATCTTGACTCTTGTGAATGGATGCTGCGATGGACCTGGGAGTGCAGGCCTCTCTCTGCGAGTTTCAGGTTTTATTTTCTTTCGAGGTCTACCCAGAAGTGAGATGGTTGGCAGGATCCATCCTCTCTCCACCGAGACTCGTGTCTAAGTCCTTCTGAGGTGATCCGGTTGCTGCTGCTGCGGCTGCCGCTAAGTCGCTTCCGTCGTGTCCGACTCTGTGCGACCCCATAGCCGGCAGCCCGCCAGGCTCCCCCTGTCCCTGGGATTCTCCAGGCGAGAACACTGGAGTGGGTTGCCACGGCCTTCTCCGATGCGTGGAAGGGAAAAGGGAAAGGGAAGTCGCTCGGTCGTGTTCGACTCTTCCCGACCCCGTGGACCGCGGCCTACCGGGCTCCTCCGCCCATGGGAGTTTCCAGGCGAGAGGACTGGAGTGGGTTGCCGTGGCCTTCTCCGGTGATCCGGGGAGCGATCCGTGCTTTCCCAATAGACGCCGTTTGAATCCATGCGACTGCGTACGTCTTAGGGAATACGGCGACGACGGCGACGACCCAAACGCTCCCGTGAGCACCGTGGAACCGGAGGGTGTGTCCTCGGGATGATTCCCCGGTGCCAGCTTTCCACGGCTCGTACGCGTCCACGAGCCCCCTGCGGTCGGCATGTCATTCGATAGACACGGAACCACGGTTGTCGCGGACCGGGGTTGCCTGGGTGCCAGTCGATCCCCAGATGAGTGGAGGGATGACAGAGTCCTTAGGGAACAGAGCGGAGACCCAGAGAATGATTTCCACGAGACGAGGGCGGTGAGACGAGAAGAACGACGGGAAGTGGTGCCCGGGGAGCCGGACATGGTCGAACAGGAAAGAAAACGTGTCAGACGAGACGAGAGGGGAGAAGGATTCCAAGTCAGTGGAGCAGCACGGGGGAGACAGGCCCAGAAGATGCGAGCGGATGCTGGGGGCACGGCACACCTGGACCCGTGAGCGCGCAGGGAGCCGAGAGGGATGGCCGACCATCGCCTGCAGGTCCGCGTGGGCCGATCTCCAGGGCCCGGGCTGTGAGGGACTTCGTGAGAACAGTCACGCTCACGGTGCCCACGGGTCACGTCTCCACGGTGCTCTCAGCACTGTACGGAGAGCTCCCGCGCTGCCCATGGCACAGTGAGCTAGGGTTTCTTTACGTGTATCGACAGAAGATTCAGGGAGCTTCCCGAGTGACGGGACTAGGTATTGGCCGCTCGCGTCCGATCTCAGGCAGGCCGTCTCGCTCGACGATCATTGGACGTATTTGATGTCTGTGGGGGCGTGCTCTGTGTGTCTTCGTGGCCGTGCAAGCTGTTCTCTCTCTGTGGAGAGAGGGGGTCGCTCTACGGTCGTGTGTCTGGGCTTCTCGTGGCTGTGGTTCCTCTTGGGGGGCAGGGGCGCCGGGGCACGTGGGCTTCCGTGGCTGCTGGGTGTGGGCTCAACACTCGCAGCGGCCAGGATCTAGAGCACAGACTCCATCACCGAGGCGTATGGGTAGCGTGTGGGCTCTTCCCGGACCGGGGGCGAAACCCACGTCTCCTGCATGGGCACGGGATCGTTGACCACGGGGCCCCCGGGGAAGCCCCAGTCCCGAACTCGAGACGGATCTCTTGACGTCACCGCTTTTTCTTGGAGAGGTTCGAAACGATCGGGCCAGGGAGAAGGACACAACCTGGACGTCCTTTCGATGGGATCCCTGAGTCCAGGAGGAGCCGTGCAGACGCCGATAAGGGAGGAAGGGGATGATTTTGCCTTTTTGTAAGGTGAGGATTGGACTCCTCGCCGTCCACACTCCTGTTCCCACCGCTCCCCTCCGGGAACTGGAGTTCGAATCTAGGTGGGCCTCTGAGCACACACCTGGCCGGGCTCCATCATGCCGGGTTGACCTTCGGTGCTCACACACCGGCACGCTTGCTGCCTCTCGACGTGTCCTAGAGAAGAAGACATCGGATTCCGTATCAGATCAGCTTCTTTGATGAGCGACGGCACGACAGCCACAGCAAGTGGGATGGATACACACAAACGTTGGTTTCTTTTGGACTATGAGCCCACCTCTGTTCGTGTGTGTGTGTGTGTGTGTGTGTGTGTGTGAGAGAGAGAGAGAGAGAGAGAGAGAGAGAGAGAGAGAGAGATGCCTTGGTGGTTCTAAAGCAAGAAGCACTGAGGAGTGAAGACATTCTCGAACGAACATATTTTCCTTCATTTCAGTCGTGATGGTCCAATGAGTTGGAGGACGACGTGGACTGTTTCGGGGTAGATGAGTTTAGAAGGCTGTGAAGGGACTTCCCTGCCTGGTGGTCCAGTGGTGAAGAATCCACCTGCCGATGAGGCAGGGGACAGGGTGTTTTCGATCGATCCCTGATCCGGGAAGATGCCGCCGGGCTCCGGGCAGGTTCGATATGAACCTACAGAATGGACGGACAGTGCCAGGCGTGAAGGCGAGGGCAGGCAGACGGGGGACTCTGGACGAGGATGACGGACACGGACGGACACGGACGCCTCCGTTGTAGGTGGGCTGTGGCCGGCCGGCACGCTCCTCTGGGGCAGGATGTTCCTAGGACCGTTGGGGAGCGTGCCCGTGCGCGCCCGTGGGAGGAGCAGGGGACCGAAGGGAACTCTCTGTCCTCTCTGCTCCACGGGGCCCGCGGCACCCTAATCGGCTCCAAGAGAGGATGCCTCCGATGGAGAGACAAACCCACACGTGAGGGACCCTCCCTTCTGGTTCACTTGGACTCGGAAAGCGTGACGGTCAGGTTCACTCAGTGCTCTGGATGTCTGTGCTTCCTGAGATCCCGGCCTACTCACGGGAAGGACCCGCGGAGCCGGATGAGATCTCCCTCTGCACGGCGGCGGCGGCTCCAGGGTGCACACGTTTCAGTGGCTACGGCTTGTGGACATCGATCGCACCGAGAGCCTAACCCCCGGTGTGCCAGACGCCTGTGTCCACGATGGGTGAACAGTTCTAAGTGTGGGAAGCCCCACACTTGCCACTGCCTGTTCGATCTGCAGGGACTCTGCGAAGCACAAACGTGCCCGGTCTCCTGACCGATCGATCCCCTTTTCGGAGCCAGCCTGGTGCGTGATCTCTTTTCCAGGCCGCAGGCACACACTGGCGCTGGGGAGCTGTGTTCCTGTTCCTCCTCCTCCTCCTCCTCCTCCTCCTCCTCCTCCTCCTCCTCCTCCTCTCTGCCCCCACCCTTCCCCCCACACGCAGGCTCCCCCACCCCGCCTGGCCCCGGCCCGTCCGGGTCTCCCCCACCCGCGGAAAAGGCCAGGAAAAACATGGTCCCTGAACGACGCAGCTGAGAAACAGTGCAAGTCCACTCGGATGCGGTTAGGAGACACCTGAGCATACCTAGGCCAACACTGCCACCGTGTGGGGTGAGAGGCCAGCGCGAGGGGAGCTCGACAGTTCAGAGGAGGGGGAAGAGGAGCAGGAGGGAGGGGGGGGGGGGGGGAGGGACAGGCTGAAGCTGTCTCAGGGCGATGACGTGGATGAAAACGTTCCCCTTCGGAAGGGCGCTCCAAAGAGATCGTGGCGGCGGGACCTGGAGAGCACAAAGGGCTTCGTCTTGGAGGCTGATCTTCAAGCTGGGAGTCGGGGGGTGGGGTGGGGCAGGGGAATCATCCAGACAGAGGAAAGACACCAGGCCGAGAAGGCAAGAGAGATTCTTTACACAAGTGAATCGGATGCTTTTCTGTCCATGTGTTCCCTAATCACACCATCACGGAAATCCAGCCAGCCAGCCAGCCACCCACCATCGTTTCGCTCCTTTCCTGTTCTCTACATTTTGAACGGCGAGTGAGGGAGAGAGTCTTTCAATGGTTTGAGAGGAGTTTGGAATGTCGTGGGACCATGGTACTTTTCAGCCATGGATGAACGTGACGGCTTCTTTTGTCCGCTTCGGCGTTCAGGGTTATCCCCAACTCCCCCTGCCGAGTGAGGCCTGTGTGTCGCTGTGTGCTGGAGGACACCGTGCTGTCCCCATCTTGATCTTGGACTGAACAAAACCACCGTTGGGAGTGTGTTCGGTTGCTTGGCTTCGTTTCCTTTCCCTATGGCACTCACCTGACCGTCCTGTCCACTCTTGGGATCTTTCATCTCCTCCTCCCCCTCAAGGCAATCGGGTCCTTTTCTTTCTCCTCCTCCTGCTCCTCCTCCTCCTCCTCCTCACCCTAGTTTCTCCCCCCACCCCCCCCCCACAAGTCCCACTCTTCTCAAACGGACGTCTAACTGACTGCCAACGTTTACTTTTGCCTTCTTTCCTTCCTTCCTTCCTTCCTTCCTTCTTCCTTTCCTTTTTCTTTGGGGGGGGGGGGCGGGCGTTCCCCCTTTAATTTTCAGCTCTACAGACGATGTTTTAGTGTAGCACATGACACAGCCATCACCAGGATACATCTAGTTAGTGACTGTCCGTCACCACCTGGTGTCACGGCAAATGACATTTGGTGTGATGACGTGCCCGTGACTCATGTATTTCATAAGTGGAAGGTTGCACCACTTCGTCTGTCTCCCTCGCCAGGGGCACTCACTCATTCTCTCCTCACCCCCGCCTCCCCCACCCCCACCCCCACCCCGCCCTGCACAGTTCCCCCTCCCCCGCCCCTCCCTCCTCTGGCCAGCCCCCCCCCCCCCGCCGTGTGTTCCTTTGTAGTATGTCTGAGCCTGTTTCTGTTTGGTTCTGTTCTGTTCACCGTGTATGGTTTGGTAGGTTCTGCATGGAAACGACTGATCTGAGGTATTTCATGTAGCATAATACCCTCTAAAGGTCTCTCCAGGTTCCTGCAGACTGTGAGATTTCATTCCCTTCTGGTGGTTGAGTCCCATTCCTCTGTGTGTGTGTGTGTGTGTGTGTGTGTCTGCATGCGCGTGAGCACGCGTGCACGTGAATAGATCCAGGCATAGGCACACAGACAGAGTTCTATCATGATGTGTGTACGGAAGTCGACCTAGGTATAGGGGTCGATCCCACACATGCACACATCCGTATCTTCTTTGTCCCTTCCCTCCGTGGGCACCCTGTGGAGTTGCTGGGTTGGGTCGAATGGGGGAATCTTTGGGGGAGTGTACATCGCAGGACTCTTTTCCCTAGGGATGTGGTTTCTCTGTCTGTGAGGCGCCAGGGGATGAGATCTGATCTCTCTGAGCCCGCCCACAGTTTTCTCAGCTGCAGAAAAAACGCGTTCGATCCATCAGGAGCCACTGTCCTCTGATGGTTCGAACTTGCTGTCGTGATTGCGATTCCCGGCTCCTGGGCCTTTCCCCTCCGAATGAGAAGGATCATTGTCCAGGGAAACGCCCCGGGGTGGGGTGCTTCCGTGAGCCCGCCCCCACCCCCAGGAGCCCCAGCTCAGCCCAGCCCAGCCCAGCCCTGCCGTGGATGTGTGTTCTACCTTGTGCTTCTGGGTGTCTGCCTGTTCCACCTTTCTTTGGAAGGAAGGGGTCTGTTCGGGCCTCCTGCCCACTTCGCTCATCGGGGGTTGTTTCCCTTTTGGAGGTTGAGGTGTCTGACGCCTTGATCGGTGTTGGACAGAAAAGCCCCTTTTGCAATATGCTTGTGCTTTCCCCGGACGGACGGACAGACAGACAGACAGACAGACAGACACACACACACACACACACACACACACACACACACACACACGGATGTGTGTTTCCGCCCGGGTATGTACGTGTGTGTCTGTGAGTATTTATATGTACGAATGTACACCTATAGATACGCACACCACACACGCGCGCACGTAGACATCCACGCAGACACATGGGTATAGATGCACATATACACTGATGCACATGTACATGTACGTATACACACGCGCGTTTGCGTATGCGTATACATGTGTGTGCATCTATGCACATCGATCTGTGTATAGGCACTCTAGATGCACACGGGCACCTGTACATACGTACATGCGTGCACGTCTACGTATATATACACACGTGTGTACGTAGGCACAGATTCACGCGTGCGTCTGTGTGGACGTACATACGCTCTCTGTAGGCGTCTGCGTATGCGTCCGTACGTATGTATACGTGTGTACATACACGTGTGCACATACACACGCAGATATGTGTGTCTATGCAAGCATGCACGTACGGGTACGCATAGACGTGCATCCACACCTGTGCGCAGACATCACACGTATACACACTATACGTGCGTCTAGATGCGTTGACACGTCCGCGTGTATGTGTGTGTGTGTGCCTATGTATCCCGACGTCTCTGCACATGTGAGCATGTGTGTTCACGCCTGTGTCTATCCGTGTACGTATGTGTATAGATGCCTCTGCGTATATACACGCAAGCATACACGCACACTAGAAACGCCTAGGCAGACACGTGCGTGTACGTGAGCATGCCCTTCGTACGTGTGTGTTTATACGCCTGCGTGCACGTATATATAGACGCGATTGTGTGCATATCATCGTTCTCCCTCTCCCTCTCCCTCTCCCTCTCCCTCTCCCTCTCCCTCTCCCTCTCCCTCCCCCTCTCCTCTGTCTCTCTGACTTTTAAGCTGCCAGGACAGTTCCACGAGTTGACTTTCCTGCCTGGTGGTTTTGTCTCATTTCGTTTCTGAGCTACGTGAAAAAGTTATGTATTCATTGAGGTGGCTGTTGTCACGGGACCCGGGGTTTATTTAGTGGATCCCTATGGACTCCGTCCTCCTCACCAGCACGCCCCTCAATACCACCCCCCCACACCCTCCCCGCAACCCCCCCCCCCCCCCCGCAGCCCTGCCACCCCAGACCTCCCAGGCCGTCCGCCTTTCCGCTGTTTGTGGCCAGTGGTGTTGAAATCCATGTTCTCCTGACCTCAAGTGCACTTTCCCCACCCACCCGCGCATGCTTGTGTGTGTCGTCTCTGGACTTTGTCACGGTGTCTCTACCCAGGGTGAGTTTTGTTTTCTCTTCTTGGGGGTCCGAGTGTCTCCTTCTTTTCCTTTCTTACTCCTAGGCTTGTGTGTCTGTGTCCGTGTCTGCTTTCGAAAGTCCTGCTTTGTTCTCCCAGCAGCGCTTGCCTGGTTTCGCTTTGCCGGTCCCTCCCTCCCTCCCTCCCTCCCTCCCTCCTTTTCTCCCTCCCTCCCTCCCGCCCCCCTCTTTCGGGGGGCCGGGGGCCGGGGGTTCCTGGGATGTCACTGGTGCCCCCTCTCTCCGCCCACCCCGCCCCGAGCCCCCGCCGCCCGCCCGCCCGCGTCTCCGTGGAATGTCCCCCCACCACCCTGGAATCGCGTGGGGGGGGGGGGGGGATCGCGGCTCTTTCGTGGCAGCCTCCAGGGGAGAGATCTCCCGGCTCCTCTCCCTTCCTCTGCGGCCGGGGTCGCGTCGCGTCGCGTCGCTCGGCGGCGGAGGCTCCGGGCCGAGCTCGGGCGTTTGGGCGGCCGGCGCTGTGGCGTCCCCGGCGGCCGGCGACAGCGACCCGTCCTCGGGACGTTCGAGCCGGTTGTCGGGAGCCACCTGGCGGCCGCTTGTATATTGTCCCTCCCCCTCCGGAGCTTCGGCGAGCCCTTCAGGAGGGTTGTGACTCAGCCGCCGGGCCCGAGGCAGAGCTCTCAGACACCGGCTATGCTGGCGGCGACAGTCCCGGTGGCGCCGAGGCCTAGGGACGTCCTGCTGTCGCCGGAGATTGGTTCTCTAGGTTTCTGAGGAGGGTGATCGTCGCGGCGCTCCGGGGCCGGGCTCTGGGGTGGCCGGACCGGGTCGACCAGCATCTCCCCGTGCCCCTGTGGCCGCGGAGAAGGACCGGCCGGACCCTCCCTGGGCCGGGCCGCCGCGGTGGGCAGGGAGAGGGTCTTCCCTGCCCGGAGCGCCTGGACTCGGGCTCGGCGGTCCGGACTCCTCCTGGGCCGCCCTCAGGAGCGTTTGCTTCGCCCTCGGCCCCGCTCCGGAGGTGGGGACCCGCCCGCCGGAGTCGTGAGGGTTGACGGGGAGAGGCGGGCGCGTGTGCGGCCGCCCCCCCGCCCCCACCCCAACCCGTGGGGTCCGGTCGCCCGAGGCGTCTCCTGGCACACATGCTGTTTCTTTTTCAAAGTCCCGATGGGTCCGGAGACGTGGATGGACCGGACCCTGCTTCCGCGGGTGGCCGGGGAGGGCGCGCCCGACCCTTCAGCGTGCCTTCGTGGGTCTCGGTCGTCGGATGCGACTTTGTCTCACCCCTCCCCACCTCCCTGAATCCCGGTCAGGAGGTGGGGACCGGCTCGGGCCGTCCTGGGTGCCCCATCTAGGACGGTCTGGGTCCCGCCCGGGCGCGGTCCCTGGTCGGGGCCCGCTCGTCTCGTTGGAGGCGCCTCGCTGACGGTTCTTCCTTCTTGTTTCTTGATGCTCATCGAAGCCAAATCCCCGTTCGGAGACTCCGACGGACCGGTACCCCTACCCGTGTGGGCGAAGCGGGAGAGGGCGCCCCCGGCCAGCTCCCTCTCCCTTGGTGGGTGTCCGCGCCCCCACTTTGGCCATCGCGCGCCCCCTCCCCCTGCTCCCCTTCCCCCGGTCGACCAGATGACTGCCCCCCCCCCCCCCCGCCACGAGAGCTCCGGGCCTGGTGTTTATGGGGTAGCGCTGGGGACAGGTGGCCGGGCCAAGGTTCCGGGGGTCCTCCATGCGAGTCGTGGATGGGCCCTGCTGTCGGCTGCTGTCATTTCGTCGCCCTTAATGGGCCTTTTTTACCACCAGGTAAGTGCTGACACGGTCTGCTTCGGTGTCTGCCGCCGAGGAAACTTTGGGTCTTTGGATGTACGCGGGGCTCTGGGCCTTCGGGCCGCCAGCTCTGGTCCCCGGTTCGGCCCTTGCCGCTGGAGCCGCCCGCCTGGGCCTGTGCGCCGGCTCCTGTGTGGCGTTGTCTGGCTGACCCGACCCGTGGTGCCACCTCCGGTCTCTGGGCGACCCGAGGGCGGCGGGGCGAGGCGCCGTGGGTCTTCTACCCTGTGCGCTCCCCGCTGCGGGCACCCGGTGAAGGCTGAGATGCGACCCCCGCCCTGTGGGCTCCGTGCCACGTGTCAGGCGTTCTCGAACCTCCTGGGGTCGTGGGCCGCTCTCGCCTGAGGCGAGGTGGGGGGCGGAGGTTGCCGGTGAGGCTTAAAGCGGGCCCCTCTGGTGACTGTCCTCGCCGTGCCTTCCCCCCGCTCCACCTTGGCTCATCCGATCGATGTGGTGTGGTCGTGCTCTCCCGGGCCGGGCCTAAGCCGTGCCAGACGAGGGACAGGTGTTCCCGGTGAACGTGTCTGCTCTTCTCGGTCTGTCCGCGGGGCCCCTCGCCTGACTTTTCCCCCCTGGCCGTCGGGGAGGGGGAGGAAGGCGGGGGCTGGGTTGCGGCCTCTGGCCCTGACCTTCGGTCTCCTGTCCCCCGCCTCAGGTGGCGTCAGTGGGGGCCGTGGGTCTTCTGACACGGCAGATGCTCTCGCTTCGCCTTCCCGGCGTGTGCTCCGCGAGCGGCCCTCCCCGCGGTGGGGAGGGCTGTACCGCTGCTGCGCTGCGCCCCCCCGCGCGGGTGCGCGAGCGTGCCTCGTTGGACCCTCGGTGGTGCCCCTGGAGCGCTCCAGGTCGTCGCTCAGGTGCCTGAGGCCGAGCGGTGGTGTCGTTTCCCTTAACCCCGGTGTCCTCCTCGGGTCCCCACCGCGGTGGTGTGTGTGTGTGTGTCCCGTGAGTGGGCTCTCTTTCGGGGGGGGTCGAGGCGGTAAGGAGAGGCGTGCCTGTTCCCCTCGTCGTCGAGGCTGACGGGTGAGGCCTTGCAGGGGACGGGACGCGGGCTCTGCGCTGGCCCCGGCCGCGCAGACGCTCCTGTGTTGGTGCTCCGCCTACCTGTACCGCAGGCCCCTCCCACCCCAGCTGAGGACTGGTGGCTCGTGGAGCGCCTCCGTGGGCCCGAAGGAGAGAGACGATCCGGGTGAGGGGCGGCGAGCCCTCGGTGAGAAAGCCTTCTCTAGCGATCCGAGAGGGAGCCTTGGGGTATCGGACCCCCCAGCTGCTGCCCCTCCTGAGTGCGCAGTGGCCGCCGTGGCGGCTGCCAAGAGCGCGTGGGCAGAACACCCCGCCCCCACCTCCCCTCTGGGGGCGGTGGGGGGCGGGTGCGCCGGCCCCGCGGTGGGGCCGTGTGCCGCTCGTTGCCTACCGCGGCCCGCGCCTCCCCCTTCGAGTTGGGGGAGGGTCCCGCTGGGCCCCGCCGGGCGTCCGGCAGGTGGGGGGACCGGAGCGTGCGTGCGCCGCATGTGCGCGCGGTCGGCCCCCGCGGTGTGGTGAGCCTTGGGGCAAAGGGGGGAAGGTGTTGGCGGCGCGACGTCCGGTCGGCCCCGGCTTCCCCAGCCCCGCAGCCGTGGTGCGGGAGAGCCTATCGCGCCCGCCCTCTCCCCACGAGCCGCAGCCGGTGGCGGCGTGCGGTCACGGTCGGGGCCGCCTCGCTCGAGAGCGTGATCCCCGGGATGTCGAGCCTCGGGGTGGCAGACTTAGATCGGAAGACGGATCTGTCGAGGACGGATGGCGGAAGATGGGTTTGGGCGGCTCGCCGGC
>NW_026894341.1:27500-82500 GCF_032452875.1 Bos javanicus | reverse complement strand
TGTGTGTGATGAGTGTGTGCTTTTGCCTTTTGTTTCATCGCCACAATACGAGTGCGCATTTCTAACGTGAAGGTCTTTATTTGTCATGTTGAACGTTGTTTTTGCTGAAAGAGGACGGGGACGGGGACGGGGACGGGGACGGGGACGGGGACGGGGACGGGTTCACAAAAGGGGTTTCTCCTGGCACACCCAAGGAGTGGTGACAGGAGCGGGGAAGATGGCGAGTTATTTTTCGGGGCGGGAGGTCGCGCCGCCTGACGTTGGCCTGAGATCCCTCTAGGCTGGGAGTGCATTCCGCTGCCCCGTGGGTGGGGTTGTCAAGAATCCTTCCCCTCCCCCCCGCCTGTCCCCGCTCCCCGCGTCCGTCGTACCTCGCCCAGGGACGTCCTCGAGAAGTGTCGGCGTGTCCTCTTTTCCTGTCCGCGTCGCTGACTGAGCGGAGAAACTGCACCCTAGGATGGGCCCCGTCTTGGCAACGAGTCCCTGCTGGTCTCCCTCGGAGCTTCTAGGCTGCGGCCGGCTCTCCGGACAGCGGGTTGGTTGTCGGGCGCCACCTGCCTGTCGGTCGCTTTTTGTAGAGGGTCCTGCAGGGGGGGCGGGAGGACCACGGATGGAGCAGGCAGGCGGGGCCGGCGAACTCTTGAATGCCCTGGGGCTGTGGAAGGAGGCTGTGGGGGGAGGGGCACCTTGGGCCACAGGTCAACGGGGCGGGATGGGTTTAGCCCCCTTGGGCTTTTTTAGGTTTGGATTGGAAATCTCGTGTGGGGAAACTTGATCCATGTTGGAGGACAGCTATTTTGAACCCAAGGGAGCTGACTTCCTTCTGTGGGGCCTTGTCTCCCCCTTGGCATGTGGGGGCTTTTCCGTCTCCCGCCAAGGATTTCAAACGACAAAGCCACGACAGAGCACGCGGATCCACTTGCTCCAGTCAGGTTCAGGGGCAGAGCGCGAGGATTCAAAGCTGGCTTGGGGACAGCAAGTCGCGCCCCTCGCCCCCCGCCGCCAGCTCAGAACACCCCCCTGTCTGCCTGCCAAAAGACCAAGTGCGGGCTGGTGGTGGCAGAGTCACCTGTCACGGACGGGAGTGGTCTGGATCGCGGAGGTGATGAACGCGCTCAGGAAACACAAGCGAATGATGCGGGATATCCATCCATGCACGTTTCTCTGTCTCCGCCCGCCCGCACACCACACCCCCCACGTGCATACCCACACACACACACACTGCGTCCTCCTTGGCGCCTGGCTGCGTCTCTCTGTCTCTGCCCGCACCACCTGCAGGCACACCACACACACACACCCCCACCCCCCACCCCCACACGGCATGCACACACGCATCCCCCCTCCCCACACAGCCCATAAACACCCCGCCCCCCACACGCACACCCCCTCCCCCCACACCGCACACACACACACACACACACACACACACTGCGTTGTCCTTTGCCTGGCTGTGTCTCTCGGCCTCTGTCTCTGTCCCCGCACCCACATGCGGACGCCACACGCACACACCCATGCCGCCCACACCACACACACAGCCCGCCCACACACACGCAGGGCCCTTCACACCGGCCACACACCACCCACCCCCACCACCCCCTCCCCGCCCCCCCAACACACACACTGCGTTGTCCTTTGCCTGGCTGTGTCTCTCGGCCTCTGTCTCTGCCCCCGCACCCACAGGCGGACGCCACACGCACACACCCATGCCGCCCACACGGCCCCCCGTGGCAGCTATACACAACACACTCACACCACACACCTACCCCCTCCCCCCATACACACACACACACACACACCCCCACACGGCGTGCACACACGCATCCCCCCCACACACACACACACAGCCCATAAACACCCCGCCCCCCACACGCACACCCCCTCCCCCCACACCACACACACACACACACACACACACACACACACACTGCGTTGTCCTTTGCCTGGATGTGACGCTCTGCCTCTGCCCACACACCACATGCATGCCCACACGCACGCGCGCGCGCACACACACACACACTCTCACACCCTGCCCCGCCACCCCCACACCACACACACCTCCCCCCCACCCGGCCACACACACACACACCTCCCCCCCCCCCCCCCCCCACACACACACTTTGTTGTCCTTTGCCTGGCTGTGTCTCTCGGCCTCTGTCTCTGCCCCTGCACCCACAGGCGCACGCCACACACACACACACACACCCATGCCGCCCACACCACACACACACCCCGCCCACACGCAGGGCCCTTCACACCACACCCACACACCCACACACACAGAGCGTTGTCCTTTGCCTGGCTGTCTCTCTCGGCCTCTGTCTCTGCCGACCCGCACCCACAGGCGCACCCCACACGCACACACCCATGCGGCCCACACGCGCCCTCGTGGCACCTATACACAACAAACCCACACCACACACGAACCACCCCCCCCACCCCCACCCCAACACACTCACACGGCCACACACACCACCCACGCACTACCACCTGAGCATGCCACAACGCCACACACTGCCTCGCCCTCCCCCCCCAACACACAGACACCCGGCCCACACCACACACATACGCACACACACACACACACACAGCGTTGTCCTTTGCCTGGATGTGACGCTCTGCCTCTGCCCACACACCACATGCATGCCCTCACGCACGCGCGCGCGCGCACACACACACACACTCTCACACCCCGCCCGCCACCCCCACACCACACACACCTCCCCCCCACCTGGCCACACACACACACACCTCCCCCCCGGGCCCCCCCCCCCCCCACACACACACACTTTGTTGTCCTTTGCCTGGCTGTGTCTCTTGGCCTCTGTCTCTGACCCCGCCCCCCCAGACCCGCATCCACAGGCGCACGCCACACGCACACACCCATGCCGCCCACACCACACACACAGCCCGCCCACACACACGCAGGGCCCTTCACACCGGCCACACACCACCCCCCCCCCCCCCCCCCTCCCCGCCCCCCCAACACACACACTGCGTTGTCCTTTGCCTGGCTGTGTCTCTCGGCCTCTGTCTCTGCCCCCGCACCCACAGGCGGACGCCACACGCACACACCCATGCCGCCCACACGGCCCCCCGTGGCAGCTATACACAACACACTCACACCACACACCTACCCCCCCCCCCCCATACACACACACACACACACACACACACACACACGGCCGCACACTCTCCACCCACGCAACACCACCTGGGCATGTCACAGACACGCCACACATGCCTCACCCCCCCCCCACCCCGCCCCACTCTGTGTGTTCCTGTCCCCTCTTTTTCTCCTTCCTTCCTCTGTCGTCGTCCCTCTGCCTCTCGCTCCCCTCCCTCCACCTTCACAGGACAGAGTGCCTTTAAGATGAGTCTGCCTGTTTTAAATACACCCTGGACATGATGATTGCTACAGTCTGACCTGTCGCGCCTGTAACCTGGGGTGGCGGGGGGTTGTCAAACGTCCTTGGTACGCTAGGGATAGCTTTCTCTGTGGAAGGTGGAAGCCTCCCTTCCGTCCCTCACTGAAGCCAGGCAAACCGACCACAACTCAAAGCAATGGTGTTTGCCACGTGGGGCATACCTTCCATGGTCTTTACTGATGGACACGCTTCACCCAAAGCTCTTGCAAAGTTCTTCAGAACTGTCAGTCTTCCAGTCACCCGCCACCATCAGGCGAGGTGTAGAGAACCGATGGAAAAACTGGAGGGATGACTTCTTCCATGGGGTTGGATGAACTGAGGAACAGGAGGCTGAAGTGGATGCCTGACTTCTTGAGGAAAAGAGGATGGGGGGGCTGGGGCGGGGGGAGGAAGGGCAGGACGGTCCACTTAGGAGGGCTGGTTGAACATGGACACATAAACTGTACATCCAAAGAATCCACAAGCACCTACTATATACTATGCCAGCACGGGAAAGTAGACGTATGATGTTGCATGAACCTCTCCAAGGGAAAAGACTGAACACCTGAAACGAACACGACTTTGGAAACCCACCCTGGGCTTCATTTCTGCCGTGAGGGTGCTGTCGTGTGCATATCTGAGGGGATGGATGTGTCTCCCGGCCATCTTCATTCCAGCTTGTGCTTCATCCAGCCCAGCGCTCCTCATGATGTGTACTCAGCGTGTACGTTCAATAAGCAGGGTGACGATAGACAGCCTTGATGGACTCCTTTCCCTTATTTGGAACCAGCCTGTTGGGTTCTATGTCTAGTTTTCACTGTTGCTTCCTGACCTGCAGAAATACAGAGTCCTCTTTTTTTTTTTTTTTTTTTAAATTCCCTAACCTGAGTGAAAAGCGAGAGAGACAGAGAGAAGACAGATGGAGGGACGGGCGGGCGGACAGGCAGGCAGGAAAAAGAAAGAAAGAAAGAAAATAATGAAAGGACCTACCGTTCCACCTGTTGCTTTCCAGATACAAAGGGAAAAACAAAGGACCGAAAAGGACACGAGGTTTAAAATGGGAATTTGGAAAGATGGACATCCCCTTGGTCGCTTCATACAGCACCCCTCTCAGCAGAAGGGAATCGTCTCTCTTTTTCTCTCGACCTGGTCCTTCCAGACTTCAGAAACTCTCCGTGGAGGATTCTTATCTCCTTGGCCAGAGTGATTGCCACACGTTCCTTAGGGGCCCAGAGGATGTTTCCGTGAAACGGGGGTACACACTTCCGGATAGGAGAGTCGTGTCCTATATGTGTGTGTGTGTGTGTGTGTGTGTGTGTGTGTGTGTTGCTTTGCGTGTGGTTCTTCACCCGAGAGGGGGACTGGAGCCTGAAGTGTTCCGAGCTGCCTCCGCTATCAAACAACCCTCTCTCGGGGGGGAGGGACCAACGTCCCATGTTCTCTTGCCCTTCTGACGGAGAACTCAAAAGGCCCTGTGCCTGAAGCCCTGCGGATGGAAGCTAGAGGACTTGGTGAATGTTTCTGACGGAGCTTCCCTGGTGGCTCACACGGTCAAGAGTCTGCCTGCGATGCAGGAGACCCAGGTTCCATCCCCGGGCCAGGAAGGCCTCCTGGAGAAGGACATGGCAACCCGCTCCAGGGCCCGACCCTGACGTCTAAAAATCAACCTCCTAGACTGCCTCTCCCTCTGCCGACTGGTTTCTCGAATCCGCTCCAGGGATGAACCTGTGTGTTTCCTTGGTTTCCCTACAAGTGCCTCTGAGGGAAAAAAAAAACACACACACAAAAAACACAAAAAACCTGATGGCTTGCACCCCAGGCCTGCTTTCCCGCACCCGTCCATCGACATCACGGCCTCCTGAGAGGAGATACGATCACTGTTTCCCTGAACGGAGGATCTGTGCTCAGAAACTCTTGCCATGACACGGAGGCCCCTACGAACTAACCTATTTCGTCCCTCCCTCCTCCTTCCCTCCTTCCTTCCTTCCTTCCTTCTGGATTTTTTTTTTTTTCCTTTCTTTTTCTCTCACGTCCATGCACACGCACACGCACACGCACACGCACACGTGCCGTCTCTCATGTACACGCGTACATGCACGCACTCACACACACAGTCACCAGCTCAGCTTTTCATGGGTTCCAGGCAAGTGTCAAGAGGAGGGAAAACTGGTGGGGTCCGGAGTAGGCCGCCGTCCCCACCCCACCCCACCCCACCCCACTGCACGTGAACCTCCGTGCCCTGTGGAGTGTTTTGGAGTCAAGTGACTTAAGAGCCGGCCAGCGCCAGAGGAACGCTCTGCCCCTCCCTCCTTTTCTGTCCCTCTGAAGGCAGGCAGGGAGGAAAACCTCCTCCCACGGAGGGGAAGATGTCAAGGGACGGTGGCTGTTTCCACGCACGTCCGTGATCCTCACACGCGTGAGCGGGGTTTCCTGGGTTACCAAAAGGAGGAGACTCCTTTGGCCTGACACGAGGCGAATCTGTCCCTCGGCCTCCCTCCCCACCCCCCAGCCCCTTTCCTCCGCGCGGTGCCGAAGGGGCCGTCTCAAGGTGGAGACATGGAATGGCTGGGTGGGGCGGATCACCATTCAATAGAGAGAAGCTCGAGGCGAAGTCAGAGGCTCTGACTTGACTGGAAAGCTTTCTGCATTT
The DNA here is from genome assembly GCF_032452875.1 of Bos javanicus. NCBI lineage: Eukaryota > Metazoa > Chordata > Mammalia > Artiodactyla > Bovidae > Bos > Bos javanicus. Next base: position 76,446 of record NW_026894341.1, on the reverse strand, counting down.
GAATGAAGCTATCCGGCGAGGATATCCTGCAGGGGGAGGGTGGGGGAAGGTGGGGGTGGGGCCCACAGACAATAGCCCCTGCCTGCAGGGCCTGCTGGCCTGCCGGCCTGCCGGCCTGCCGGGCTGAGGGGGCCCTTTGGCGGCGGCGGCGGCGGCGGCGGCGGGGCCACGACCCCGACTCCTGCAACTCGATCCCTTCAAGGAAACTTCTGGGGTGACTCCTGTCCAGGGAATACATCCAGATGGGCCTGTTTCTGAAAAAGGCCCGAGTCACAGTTGTGACAGGTTCTCTGGATCTCTTGACACATGGATTGACCTGCACCCTCCCATCCTGTCAGACCCTTTGGACACGCTTGAAGAGGTCTTTGGCCTCGGCCAGAAAACAAGCCGAGATAAACAAATACGTTTTTTGTCTGTGTTTTTGAACAGGGCGGAAAATGATGCGTGGCCGTGGATTGGAGAGAAACCTACGCCTCTCACACGCCTGAAGGCAGGAAGTTCTCAGGGGGACGGAACCTGCCTTCACTTCTCAGGGGGACTGGGACGGTCCCCTCGCCTCGCGCGCCGCCCCGCCCCCCACCCGACCCCGACCCTTAGCCCAGCCCCCCACTCCCGTCTCCCTAACCTCACACTCCCCCACCCCACCCCCATCCCGGCCACCACCGAGGGGGGCCCGGGGAGGGATGGCTGTCTCAGCCCCGGTTCTGAGATGTCACTTGTGAAACCGCTCTAGGCCGAGATGCCAGATGGCCGCCCTGCCGCTTGGTGTCCGTCTCCATCACCCATGCCCGAAAGGCACGTGAGATCACGGACAGCACATCAGATCAGATCAGATCAGATCAGTCGCTCGGTCGTGTCCGACTCTTGGCGACCCCATGAAGCGCGGCACGCCAGGCCTCCCTGTCCATCACCAACTCCCGGAGTTCACTGAGACTCACGTCCATGGAGTCAGTGATGCCATCCAGCCATCTCCTCCTCTGTCGTCCCCTTCTCCTCCTGCCCCCAATCCCTCCCAGCATCAGAGTCTTTTCCAATGAGTCAACTCTTCGCGTGAGGTGGCCAAAGGACTGGAGTTTCAGCTTTCGCATCAGTCCTTCCGAAGAAATCCCTGGGTTGGTCGCCTTCAGAATGGACTGGTTGGATCTCCTTGCGGTCCAAGGGACCCTCAGGAGTCTTCTCCAACACCACCATTCTCTCAAAAGCACCCATTCTTTCGGCGCTCAGCCTTCTTCACGGTCCAACGCTCACATCCATACATGACCACAGGAAAAACCGTAGCCTTGACTGGACGAACCTTTGTTGGCAAAGGAATGTCTCTGCTTTGGAATATGCTATCTAGGCGGGTCATCACTTTCCTTCCAAGGAGTAAGCGTCTTTTAAGTTCATGGCTGCAGTCACCATCTGCAGTGATTTTGGAGCCCAGAAAAATAAAGTCTGACACCGTGTCCACTGGTTCCCCATCTATTTCCCATGAAGCGATGGGACCGGATGCCGTGATCTTCGTTTTCTGAATGTGGAGCTTTAAGCCCACTTTTTCACTCTCCTCTTTCACTGTCATCAAGAGGCTCTTGAGTTCCTCTTCACTTTCTGCCATGAGGGTGGTGTCATCTGCACATCTGAGGTGCTTGATAGTTCTCCCGGCGATCTTGGTTCCAGCGTGTGTGTCTTCCAGTCCAGCGTTTCTCATGATGTTCTCTGCGTATAAGTTAAATACACAGGGTGACGATAGACAGCCTTGACGAGCTCCTTTTCCTATTTGGAACCAGTCTGTGGTTCCATGTCCAGTTCGAACTGTTGCTTCCTGACCTGCGTACAGATTTCTCAAGAGGCAGGTCAGGTGGTCTGGTATTCCCATCTCTTCCAGAATTTTCCACAGTTTACTGTGATCCACACCGTCAAAGGCTTTGGCATAGTCAAGAAAGCAGAAATAGATGCTTTTCTGGAACTCTCTTGCTTTTTCCATGATCCAGCGGAGGTTGGCAATCGGATCTCTGGTTCCTCTGCCTTTTCGAAAACCAGCTTGAACATCAGGAAGTTCACGGTGCACATATTGCTGAAGCCTGGCTTGGAGAATTTTGAGCATGACTCTACTAGCGTGTGAGATGAGTGCAAGTGTGCGGTCGTGTGAGCATTCTTTGGCATTGCCTTTCTTTGGGATCGGAATGAAAACGGACCTTTTCCAGTCCTGTGGCCACTGCTGAGTTTTCCAAATGTGCTGGCATATTGAGTGCAGCACTTTCACCGCATCATCTTTCAGGATTTGGAAGAGCTCCACTGGCATTCCATCACCTCCACTAGCTTTGTTCGTAGTGATGCTTTCTAAGGCCCACTTGACTTCACATTCCAGGATGTCTGGCTCTAGGTCAGGGATCACACCATCGTGATTATCTGGGTCGTGAGGATCGTTTTTGTAAGGTTCTTCTGTGTATTCTTGCCATCTCTTCTGAATATCTTCTGCTTCTGTTGGGTCCATACCATTTCTGTCCTGTATCGAGCCCATCTTTGCATGAAATGTTCCTTTGGTATCTCTGAGTTTCTGGAAGAGATCCCTAGTCTATCCCATTCTGTGCTTTTCCTCTATGTCTTTGCATTGATCGCTGAAGAAGGCTTTCTTATCTCTTCTTGCTATTCTTTGGAACTCTGCATTCAGATGTGGGTATCTCTCCTTTTCTCCTCTGTTTTCGCTTCTCTTCTCCTCACAGCTATGTGTAAGGCCTCCCCAGACAGCCATTTTGCTTTGTGGCATTTCTTTTCCATGGGGATGGTCTTGATCCCTGTCTCCTGTCCAATGTCACGAACCTCATTCCACAGTTCACACGGACAGCACGTAGCGCGCCCAGAACACACAACAGGATCCTCCTGAACCCAGAACGGCGATTGTGATGGATCCACGTGGAGGGCGTCGATATCCCCACCTGATGCGTGAATAGGAGTCACACAGACTCGATGGGTTTGAGCTTGGATGGGGTGCCCTATCCGGAGAGATCACGTGGGTCAGAAAGCACACACGGAACAGAGCAAAACCAAAGACCACAGCCAAGTCGAGGGAGGGCTGAACCCGAGGACCTCACCGGTCCCGTGGCATCACGTGCCGTACACGGCCTCTCTCGATGGCCGAGAGGGACGTGGAATGTATGTGTCCGCGTATTGGTGTGTCGTGCCCGAAACCACGCCACGGAGAGGGATCGTGTCTGATGCTCATCATCGCTCAAAAGATACATACACCGGGTCTCTTTAGAAAACGATGGAAGGATATCTTTGAATGCCAAAGGGTGTGACGTGGGAAAGACACATCCAAGTGGAATCAGCGTGGCCGAGAGAGCTCCCCCAAATAGAGAGGGGAGGCCATCGAGGAAGAGGTCCGTGTGTCTCAGTCTGGATGGAATGTCCACTTGGAGCACTGACTGGGTCCCAGAGGCCTCCAGATCATCTAAGGAAACAGTGTTCCCGAAATTCAAGATACCTCTCACACCCTCCCCTTTCCCTAAATACCTTGTGACCGTCTACCCTGGAAGAAGAAACATGTCCCTTGTTGCATGACAGCAAATCCTAATTGCCCTCAGCTGGCTTGACAACCTCACGAGGTTCAGCTTTCTAGGCCCCTGACTCTTTCCTGTGGAACATTCCCTGGGTTTTATTGAAATCTGTGTCCCTGCATGGCAATATCTAAGACCCTCCCCCCCACCCCCCCACCCCCCACCCCCACCCCCCCCCCACACACACAATAAAGCTTTCTTTTCTTTTTTCTTTCTTTCCTTTTTTTTTTTTTTTTTTTTGGCGTGCAGCCAATACTGACCATTCATTGAAAGATAATAAAACTAGGTGATGTTATGTGTTTCATGTCCCGGTGTATTGAAATAGAATGTTCTTCGTTAAGGACATACAACATCCTCTGTTCTAACGTGTACAGAATGGTGACTTGATGCACCTGTCTGTTGCAAAAGAATCATTCATGACCACCCAAGCGGTAGCTCATAGCTTGATCACAACCCATACATGTCATGACTGTATGCGAAAGAAAGTGAAGTCACTCAGTCGTGTTGGACTCTTTGCGACCCCACGGACTGTAGCCTACCAGGCTCCTCCGTCCATGGAATTTTCCAGGCAAGACTACTGGAGTGGGTTGCCATGTCCTTCTTCCATTGTATGGGAAGTGAATGCGTCATGTCCACGGTCATGGCGACTTTCGAATAGGATAATGCTGCTGCTGCTGCTGCTGCTGCTGCTGCTGCTGCTGCTGCGTCGCTTCCGTCGTGTCCGAATCTGTGCGACCCCGTAGACGGTAGCCCGCCGGGCACCCCCGTCCCTGGGGTTCTCCAGGCAAGAACACTGCGGTGGGTTGCCGTGTCCTTCTCCAAGGCGTGAAAGGGAAAACGGGAAGGGAAGTCGCTCCGTCGTGTCCGACTCTGTGCGACAACGTGGACTGCGGCCTACCGGGCTCCTACCGGGCTCCTCCGTCCACGGGATTTTCCGGGCAAGAGGACTGGAGTGGGGTGCCGTTGCCTTCTCCGAATATGAGACGACGATAATACCAATACTATTCTTTAGAATCACCGTGCTCTTTGTGGCGTAGACAGTATATATGTACCTTATCCGTGAAGTCCCCCCCCCCCCACCCCCCCACGCCCGCCGTTACATCGGCATCTTCCCATGTCTCCCTCCCCCAGCCGCTCTGTGATGATCGTTTTCCTTGTTTTAGGTGGCCTTGCATGGCATGTCAGTGACAGGAGACACTCTTTTTCTTTCTCTACCTGACTTCTTCATTGGGCATCACTCCCTAAGTCCCATCCATGCGATCACGATGTAAGACTGTGTTCATTCCTGGGGCTACCTGGGACACCTAGATCTCCCTATCGATCGATCGATCTCTACCTGGATCGTGTATCTTCTTGATCTAGTCTTCCCTTGATGGACACTTGGGCTGGGTCCCCATCTTGACTCTTGTGAATGGATGCTGCGATGGACCTGGGAGTGCAGGCCTCTCTCTGCGAGTTTCAGGTTTTATTTTCTTTCGAGGTCTACCCAGAAGTGAGATGGTTGGCAGGATCCATCCTCTCTCCACCGAGACTCGTGTCTAAGTCCTTCTGAGGTGATCCGGTTGCTGCTGCTGCGGCTGCCGCTAAGTCGCTTCCGTCGTGTCCGACTCTGTGCGACCCCATAGCCGGCAGCCCGCCAGGCTCCCCCCTGTCCCTGGGATTCTCCAGGCGAGAACACTGGAGTGGGTTGCCACGGCCTTCTCCGATGCGTGGAAGGGAAAAGGGAAAGGGAAGTCGCTCGGTCGTGTTCGACTCTTCCCGACCCCGTGGACCGCGGCCTACCGGGCTCCTCCGCCCATGGGAGTTTCCAGGCGAGAGGACTGGAGTGGGTTGCCGTGGCCTTCTCCGGTGATCCGGGGAGCGATCCGTGCTTTCCCAATAGACGCCGTTTGAATCCATGCGACTGCGTACGTCTTAGGGAATACGGCGACGACGGCGACGACCCAAACGCTCCCGTGAGCACCGTGGAACCGGAGGGTGTGTCCTCGGGATGATTCCCCGGTGCCAGCTTTCCACGGCTCGTACGCGTCCACGAGCCCCCTGCGGTCGGCATGTCATTCGATAGACACGGAACCACGGTTGTCGCGGACCGGGGTTGCCTGGGTGCCAGTCGATCCCCAGATGAGTGGAGGGATGACAGAGTCCTTAGGGAACAGAGCGGAGACCCAGAGAATGATTTCCACGAGACGAGGGCGGTGAGACGAGAAGAACGACGGGAAGTGGTGCCCGGGGAGCCGGACATGGTCGAACAGGAAAGAAAACGTGTCAGACGAGACGAGAGGGGAGAAGGATTCCAAGTCAGTGGAGCAGCACGGGGGAGACAGGCCCAGAAGATGCGAGCGGATGCTGGGGGCACGGCACACCTGGACCCGTGAGCGCGCAGGGAGCCGAGAGGGATGGCCGACCATCGCCTGCAGGTCCGCGTGGGCCGATCTCCAGGGCCCGGGCTGTGAGGGACTTCGTGAGAACAGTCACGCTCACGGTGCCCACGGGTCACGTCTCCACGGTGCTCTCAGCACTGTACGGAGAGCTCCCCGCGCTGCCCATGGCACAGTGAGCTAGGGTTTCTTTACGTGTATCGACAGAAGATTCAGGGAGCTTCCCGAGTGACGGGACTAGGTATTGGCCGCTCGCGTCCGATCTCAGGCAGGCCGTCTCGCTCGACGATCATTGGACGTATTTGATGTCTGTGGGGGCGTGCTCTGTGTGTCTTCGTGGCCGTGCAAGCTGTTCTCTCTCTGTGGAGAGAGGGGGTCGCTCTACGGTCGTGTGTCTGGGCTTCTCGTGGCTGTGGTTCCTCTTGGGGGGCAGGGGCGCCGGGGCACGTGGGCTTCCGTGGCTGCTGGGTGTGGGCTCAACACTCGCAGCGGCCAGGATCTAGAGCACAGACTCCATCACCGAGGCGTATGGGTAGCGTGTGGGCTCTTCCCGGACCGGGGGCGAAACCCACGTCTCCTGCATGGGCACGGGATCGTTGACCACGGGGCCCCCGGGGAAGCCCCAGTCCCGAACTCGAGACGGATCTCTTGACGTCACCGCTTTTTCTTGGAGAGGTTCGAAACGATCGGGCCAGGGAGAAGGACACAACCTGGACGTCCTTTCGATGGGATCCCTGAGTCCAGGAGGAGCCGTGCAGACGCCGATAAGGGAGGAAGGGGATGATTTTGCCTTTTTGTAAGGTGAGGATTGGACTCCTCGCCGTCCACACTCCTGTTCCCACCGCTCCCCTCCGGGAACTGGAGTTCGAATCTAGGTGGGCCTCTGAGCACACACCTGGCCGGGCTCCATCATGCCGGGTTGACCTTCGGTGCTCACACACCGGCACGCTTGCTGCCTCTCGACGTGTCCTAGAGAAGAAGACATCGGATTCCGTATCAGATCAGCTTCTTTGATGAGCGACGGCACGACAGCCACAGCAAGTGGGATGGATACACACAAACGTTGGTTTCTTTTGGACTATGAGCCCACCTCTGTTCGTGTGTGTGTGTGTGTGTGTGTGTGTGTGTGTGAGAGAGAGAGAGAGAGAGAGAGAGAGAGAGAGAGAGAGAGAGATGCCTTGGTGGTTCTAAAGCAAGAAGCACTGAGGAGTGAAGACATTCTCGAACGAACATATTTTCCTTCATTTCAGTCGTGATGGTCCAATGAGTTGGAGGACGACGTGGACTGTTTCGGGGTAGATGAGTTTAGAAGGCTGTGAAGGGACTTCCCTGCCTGGTGGTCCAGTGGTGAAGAATCCACCTGCCGATGAGGCAGGGGACAGGGTGTTTTCGATCGATCCCTGATCCGGGAAGATGCCGCCGGGCTCCGGGCAGGTTCGATATGAACCTACAGAATGGACGGACAGTGCCAGGCGTGAAGGCGAGGGCAGGCAGACGGGGGACTCTGGACGAGGATGACGGACACGGACGGACACGGACGCCTCCGTTGTAGGTGGGCTGTGGCCGGCCGGCACGCTCCTCTGGGGCAGGATGTTCCTAGGACCGTTGGGGAGCGTGCCCGTGCGCGCCCGTGGGAGGAGCAGGGGACCGAAGGGAACTCTCTGTCCTCTCTGCTCCACGGGGCCCGCGGCACCCTAATCGGCTCCAAGAGAGGATGCCTCCGATGGAGAGACAAACCCACACGTGAGGGACCCTCCCTTCTGGTTCACTTGGACTCGGAAAGCGTGACGGTCAGGTTCACTCAGTGCTCTGGATGTCTGTGCTTCCTGAGATCCCGGCCTACTCACGGGAAGGACCCGCGGAGCCGGATGAGATCTCCCTCTGCACGGCGGCGGCGGCTCCAGGGTGCACACGTTTCAGTGGCTACGGCTTGTGGACATCGATCGCACCGAGAGCCTAACCCCCGGTGTGCCAGACGCCTGTGTCCACGATGGGTGAACAGTTCTAAGTGTGGGAAGCCCCACACTTGCCACTGCCTGTTCGATCTGCAGGGACTCTGCGAAGCACAAACGTGCCCGGTCTCCTGACCGATCGATCCCCTTTTCGGAGCCAGCCTGGTGCGTGATCTCTTTTCCAGGCCGCAGGCACACACTGGCGCTGGGGAGCTGTGTTCCTGTTCCTCCTCCTCCTCCTCCTCCTCCTCCTCCTCCTCCTCCTCCTCCTCCTCCTCTCTGCCCCCACCCTTCCCCCCACACGCAGGCTCCCCCACCCCGCCTGGCCCCGGCCCGTCCGGGTCTCCCCCACCCGCGGAAAAGGCCAGGAAAAACATGGTCCCTGAACGACGCAGCTGAGAAACAGTGCAAGTCCACTCGGATGCGGTTAGGAGACACCTGAGCATACCTAGGCCAACACTGCCACCGTGTGGGGTGAGAGGCCAGCGCGAGGGGAGCTCGACAGTTCAGAGGAGGGGGAAGAGGAGCAGGAGGGAGAGGGGGTGGGGGGGGGAGGGACAGGCTGAAGCTGTCTCAGGGCGATGACGTGGATGAAAACGTTCCCCTTCGGAAGGGCGCTCCAAAGAGATCGTGGCGGCGGGACCTGGAGAGCACAAAGGGCTTCGTTTTGGAGGCTGATCTTCAAGCTGGGAGTCGGGGGGTGGGGTGGGGCAGGGGAATCATCCAGACAGAGGAAAGACACCAGGCCGAGAAGGCAAGAGAGATTCTTTACACAAGTGAATCGGATGCTTTTCTGTCCATGTGTTCCCTAATCACACCATCACGGAAATCCAGCCAGCCAGCCAGCCACCCACCATCGTTTCGCTCCTTTCCTGTTCTCTACATTTTGAACGGCGAGTGAGGGAGAGAGTCTTTCAATGGTTTGAGAGGAGTTTGGAATGTCGTGGGACCATGGTACTTTTCAGCCATGGATGAACGTGACGGCTTCTTTTGTCCGCTTCGGCGTTCAGGGTTATCCCCAACTCCCCCTGCCGAGTGAGGCCTGTGTGTCGCTGTGTGCTGGAGGACACCGTGCTGTCCCCATCTTGATCTTGGACTGAACAAAACCACCGTTGGGAGTGTGTTCGGTTGCTTGGCTTCGTTTCCTTTCCCTATGGCACTCACCTGACCGTCCTGTCCACTCTTGGGATCTTTCATCTCCTCCTCCCCCTCAAGGCAATCGGGTCCTTTTCTTTCTCCTCCTCCTGCTCCTCCTCCTCCTCCTCCTCACCCTAGTTTCTCCCCTCCCCCCCCACAAGTCCCACTCTTCTCAAACGGACGTCTAACTGACTGCCAACGTTTACTTTTGCCTTCTTTCCTTCCTTCCTTCCTTCTTCCTTTCCTTTTTTTCTTGGCGGGGGGGGCGTTCCCCATTTAATTTTCAGCTGTACAGACGATGTTTTAGTGTAGCACATGACACAGCCATCACCAGGATACATCTAGTTAGTGACTGTCCGTCACCACTTGGTGTCACGGCAAATGACATTTGGTGTCATGACGTGCCCGTGACTCATGTATTTCATAAGTGGAAGGTTGCACCGCTTTGTCTGTCTCCCTCACCAGGGGCACTCACTCATTCTCTCCTCACCCCCGCCCCCCGCCCCCCCCCCCGCCGCCGCCCTGCACCGTTCCCCCTTCCCCGCCCCTCCCTCCTCTGGCCAGCCCCCCTCCCCCCCGTGTGTTCCTTTGTAGTATGTCTGAGCCTGTTTCTGTTTGGTTCTGTTCTGTTCACCGTGTATGGTTTGGTAGGTTCTGCATGGAAACGACTGATCTGAGGTATTTCATGTAGCATAATACCCTCTAAAGGTCTCTCCAGGTTCCTGCAGACTGTGAGATTTCATTCCCTTCTGGTGGTTGAGTCTCATTCCTCTGTGTGTGTGTGTGTTTGTGTGTGTGTGTGTGTGTGTCTGCATGCACGTGAGCACGCGCACACGTGACTAGATCCAGGCATAGGCACACAGACAGAGTTCTATCATGATGTGTGTACGGATGTCGATCCCACACATGCACACATCCGTATCTTCTTTGTCCCTTCCCTCCGTGGTCACCCTGTGGAGTTGCTGGGTTGGGTCGAATGGGGGAATCTTTGGGGGAGTGTACATCGCAGGACTCTTTTCCCTAGGGATGTTGTTTCTCTGTCTGTGAGGCGCCAGGGGATGAGATCTGATCTCTCTGAGTCTGCCCACAGTTTTCTCAGCTGCAGAAAAGATGCGTTTAATCCATCAGGAGCCACTGTCCTCTGATGGTTCGAACTTGCTGTCGTGATTGTGATTCCCGGCTCCTGGGCCTTTCCCCTCCGAATGAGAAGGATCATTGTCCAGGGAAATTCCCCGGGGTGGGGTGCTTCTGTGAGCCTGCCTCCACCCCCAGCAGCCCCAGCTCAGCCCAGCCCAGCCCTGCTGTGGATGTGTGTTCTACCTTGTGCTTCTGGGTGTCTGTCTGTTCCACCTTTCTTTGCAAGGAAGAAGTCTGTTCGGGCCTCCTGCCCACTTCGTTCATCGGGGGTTGTTTCCCTTTTGGAGGTTGAGGTGTCTGACGCTTTGATCGGTGTTGGACAGAAAAGCCCCTTTTGCAATACACTTGTGCTTTCCCCGCGTATATGGGCGTGTGCGTGCACACGACCAACCGACAGACAGACAGACAGACACACACACACACACACACACGGATGTGTGTTTCCGTCCGGGTATGTACGTGTGTGTGAGTATATATATGTACGTATATACACCTATAGATACACACACCACACACACGCACACGTAGACATCCACGCAGACACATGGATATAGATGCACACATACACTGATGCACATGTACACGTATGTATACACACGCGCGTTTGCGTATGTGTATACATGTGTGTGCATCTATGCACATCAATCTGTGTATAGGCACTCTAGATGCACACGGGCACCTGTACATATGTACATGTGTGCACGTCTACGTATATATACACACGTGTGTATGTAGGCACAGATACACGCGTGCGTCTGTGTGGACGTACATACGCTCTCTGTAGACGTCTACGTATGCGTCTGTACGTATGTATACATGTGTACATACACGTGTGCACATACACACGCAGACATGTGTGTCTATGCAAGCATGCACGTACGGGTACGCATAGACGTGCATCCACACCTGTGCGCAGACATCACACGTATACACACTATACGTGCATCTAGATGCGTTGACACATCCGCATGTATGTGTGTGTGTGTGCCTGTGTATCCCGACATCTCTGCACATGTGAGCATGTGTGTTCACGCCTGTGTCTATCCGTGTACGTATGTGTATAGATGCCTCTGTATGCATATATACACGCAAGCATACACGCACCCTAGAAACGCCTAGGCATACACATGCGCACACAGACACGTGCGTGTACGTGAGCATGCCCTTCGTACGTGGGTGTTTATACACATGCATGCACGTATATGTAGACGCGAATACGTGTGCGTATACATATGTACACGTGTATATGCACACGTGTATGCGTTCTCTCTCTTTCTCTCTCCCTCTCCCTCTCTCTCTCTCTCTCTCTTTCTCTGACTTTTAAGCTGCCAGGACAGTTTCATGAGTTGACTTTCCTGCCTGGTGGTTTTGTCTCATTTCGTTTCTGAGCTACGTGAAAAAGTTATTTATTCATTGAGTTGGCTGTTGTCATGGGACCTGGGGTTTATTTAGTGGATCCCTATGGACTCGGTCCTCCTCACCAGTATGCCCCTCAACACCACCCCACCCCCTCCCTCCACCCCCTCACCCCCGCAGCCCTGCCACCCCAGACCTCCCAGGCCGTCCGCCTTTCCGCTGTTTGTAGCCAGTGGTGTTGAAATCCATGTTCCCCTGACCTCAAGTGCACTTTCCCCACCCACCCGCGCATGCTTGTGTGTGTCGTCTCTGGACTTTGTCACGGTGTCTCTACCCAGGTTGAGTTTTGTTTTCTCTTCTTGGGTGTCCGAGTGTCTCCTTCTTTTCCTTTCTTACTCCTAGGCTTGTGTGTCTGTGTCTGTGTCTGCTTTCAAAAGTCCTGCTTTGTTCTCCCAGCAGCGCTTGCCTGGTTTCACTTTGCCGGTCCCTCTCTCTCTCCCTCCCTCCCCCCCCCACCCCCGCTCCCTTCCTTTGGGGGGACAGGGGCCGCGGGTTCCTGGGATGTCACAGGCACCCCTCTCTCTGCTCACGCCACCCCGAGACCCCGCCACCCCCTGGCGTCTCCGTGGAATGTCCCCCCACCACCCTGGAATTGCATAGGGGATCACATCTCTTTCGTGGCAGCCTCCTGGAGAGAGGTCTCCCAGCTCCTCTCCCTTCCTCTGCAGCTGGGGTTGCTTCGCGTCACGTCGCTTGGTGGCAGAAGCTCTGGGCTGAGCTTGGGCTTTTGGGCGCCTGGCGACAGCGACCCGTCCTCTAGACGTTCAAGCCGGTTGTTGGGAGCTGCCTGGCAGCCGCTTGTATATTGTCCCTCCCCGTCCAGAGCTTCGGCGAGCCCTTCAGGAGGGTTGTGACTCAGCCGCCAGGCCCGAGGCAGAGCTCTCAGACACCAGCTACACTGGTGGCGACAGTCCCAGTGGCGCCGAGGCCTATGGACGTCCTGCTGTCGCCGGAGATTGGTTCTCTAGGTTTCTGAGGAGGGTGATCGTCGCGGTGCTCCGGGTCTGGGCTCTGGGGTGGCCGGACTGGGTCAACCAGCATCTGCCCATGCCCCTGTGGCCACGGAGATGGACCGGCTGGACCCTCCCTGGGCCTGGCTGCCGCAGTGGGCAGGGAGAGGGTCTTCCCTGCTCAGAGCGCCTGGACTCGAGCTCGTCAATCCAGACTCCTCCTGGGCCACCCTCAGGAGCGTTTGCTTCACCCTTGGCCCCGCTCCGAAGGTGGGGACCAGCCCGGACTGTGGCTTGGTGGTCGTCTGAGGGCATGCCTGTGTCCGGGCCCTTGGGTTCTTTCTGACCGAGGTGTTTTCCGCGTCGCACTCTGTAGGTGGGGACCCACCCGCCGGAGTCGTGAGGGTTGACGGGGAGAGGCGTGTTGGCTGGCCGGCCGGCCAGCATGGGTTCATGTGCCGTCCACTCCCCCCCCGCCCCCGTGGGGTCTGGTCACCTAAGGCCTCTCTCGACTCACATTCTGTTTCTTTTTCAAAGTCCCGATGGGTCTTGAGACGTGTTTGGACTGTACCCTGCTTCCGCTGGTGGCTGGGGACTGCACACTTGACCCTTGAGTGTGCCCTCGTGGGTCTCGGTCCTCGGACGCAACTTTTTCTCACCCCTCCCCAACTCCCTGAATCCCAGTCAGGAGGTGTGAACCTGCTCGGGCCATCCTGGGTGCCCCATCTAGGACGGTCTGGGCCCCAGGCACGGTCCCTGGTCAGGGCCTGCTTGTCTCGTTGGAGGCGCCTTGCTGACAGTTCTTTTTTCTTGATGCCCATCAAAGCCAAATTCCTGTTCGGAGACTCGGACGGACCTGTACCCCTACCCGTGTGGGCTAAGTGGGGAGGGCGCCCCCGGCCAGCTCCCTCTCCCTTTGTGGGTGTCCATGCCCCCACTTTGGCCACCATGGGCCCCCTCCCCCTGCTCCCCTCCCCCCAGTCGACCAGATGACCCCTCCCCCCATGAGAGCTCCAGGCCTGGTGCTTATGAGTTAACCCTGGGGACAGGTGGCTGGGCCTAGGTTCCAGGGTTCCTCCCTGCAAGTCACAGGTGGGCCCCACTGTTGGCTGCTGTCATTTTGTCACCCTTAATGGGCCTTTTTTTTTTACCACCAGGTAAGTGCTGACTCGGTCTCTTTGGTGTCTGCGGCCAAAGACTTGGCCTCCATGTGGCGAGAGTGGTGGGTCGACCAGCCGACTGGAGCCCCTCGGCCTCTGAGTGGTGGGAGTGGTGGGTCGACCAGCCAGCCGGGCCCCTTTTGGCCTCTGGGTTGCGCGAGTGGTGGGTCGACCAGCTGGCCAGAGCCCTCTTGGCCTCCTCCGGGTCAGTTCTCAGATTGATGTGACCTCCAGGCTAGAGTTGGCCTTGGTGGTCTGAGCTGCCAGATCGACCCACTCTCTGATATTTGCATTTTCTTTTCAGATCAGTCAAGCTGGTTGGTTGAGGTTATGTGTGTGATAAGTGCATACTTTTGCCTTTTGTTTCATTGCCACAATATGAGTGTGTATTTCTAACGTGAAGGTCTTTATTTGTCCAATTTTGAACATTGTTTTTGCTGAAAGAGCCGTGTGACCGTCCGGGGGTCACAAAAGGGGTTTCTCCTGGCAAAGTTAGGAAATTATTAGTGTAGTATAGTGGGCTGATTAGAAATTGTATTGGTGAAGGGTTTTTCATTTGTTGGGCCAATGTTTACTGCTTAGTCTCCACATCCCCTGACCTTATACAGATTAATGAATATATAGAAGAAATAAGTATTAACCTTTGATATTAATCACGTTAGATCTTAGGCTAAGCAAATTCTTTCCTTAATTAAAACCCACTACACCCTCACCTATAGGAATCTGGTGCCTTCGGAAGGTGGCGTCTGTTTTAAAAATAATCACTCCTGGAGAAATAAGTGTCCTGGTTGACTGACCGCTGTCACAAGGAGAGGGTCATAAATTGTCAGCAGACCCCCGGCCAGAAGATGATGTAACACCCCTAAGACCTTGGTGTACATTTGTATGAAGTACCTGATTTTGATAAAAGTCAGGACTGCTGACCCCGTGTGACTTTTGTATTACATCTCTGTGTATAAAAGCGTGCCCTGGAAAATAAAGAATGGGATCAGTTCCTGGAAAGACTGGTCTCCCCATGTTGTTCTTTCTCTCACTTTCTGGCTGAATTCCCATCTGGAGTGTGGAGGCTCGTCAAGCCTACTAATTATGCCTGGGCTTCTAAGATCTGACCAGGTAGGCCTCAGTGTCTCCTCTCCTTCGGGAGAACGGGAGGATGCCTGTGGCCTACGTAGGTGATGCAAATTCCTTGTCTCGGAGTTTTATTGGCTTTCCACGTAAACCAAGTTATTCAGCCTCTTTTCTCCACTGAATTTTCCTTCTGAGACATCCTTATTTAACCGCTCTTTATATCTTTAATTCTATCGTACCCTGATCGCCGAAGCCGTCTCCCCTTCAAATTCCCTGGATCCACTGGGGCTGGACCCGGGCAAGTGGTGCCTGGAACAGGCTAATTCGAAGGTAGGTACCTCAGAGCAAGTGTTGAATTTTCGGGACGGATAGGACCCCACTCAGCGTGCTGAAGACCCCCCTGTAGGGTAGACAGGGCGAGGAGGAGTGGGAAGTTTTGCAAGTGTTAAAAGGCTGGAGAGAAAACCCGGTTTCTGGATTTAAAAGGTTGAAAGAAAACCTGATCTTTGAAAACTAAAACTGAATCTTCTACTGTATTTAATTTTCTGACATGGGTAACACTAAAACTAAAAAATGGCAACTCTTTATACAAGTATAAAATAAATAAAAATATTCTCAAAAAAAAGGGAGGGGGGAGACTGCTGTACCTCCCGAGGATAGAGAAAGATCTAAAGATAGAGAAAGAGCTAAAGAGTTAAAAGGAGAGAGGAACGGAGAAGGAAGGAATCAGGGAACACAGCAAGATAGAGAAAGGAAGAAAGGAAGTTAGAAAAAGAGATACAGAGAGAAAGATAGGAAGGAGGGAAGAAAAAGTTAGATAGAAAGAGGGTAAAGGGAAAGAAACGAAGGAAAGAGAAGGGTAGTGAGAAAGGAAGGGGGAGAGAAAAGTGAGAAAGGCAGGAAGAGAGGGAGAGAGAGAGAGTGAGACAGTAAGAAGAAAGAAGGGAGAATGAAAGAGGGAAACAGGAAGGAAATGATAGAAAGTGAAAGAGAAGAGAAGAGGAAGGAAAGAAGATAGAGTGAGGGAAAGAAAACTTGAAAAAGGTTGAAAGAGAGGAAGAAAGAAAAAATCAGCAGAGGAGAGAGGAGAGGACTTACAGGACGCTGTGGCCAGACACCCTGGCGAGCTCCCTCTCTCTCTGTGCACACCTTTAAAAAATTTATCCACCACTTTCTGATTTAAGGTGATCGCCGCTGGCTCCATTTGTGCCTCCCAGGGCCCAAGAGTTCCCCACTTTGCCCCCAAAGCCTCTCAAAATGTTGCCTAAGCCTGAGGAAGAAAAAAAGTTTTTTGAACAGTGGCGTTTTTAAAACAGACTGCATGCACAATATGCAGAGCGTGCTCCTTGGAGAAAACCGCCTCGGGGGGGGGGGGGTCTCACCCAGGCTAAGAGAAAAGCGGAATGGTAAGGGGATTTAACAACAGTATTAACTCCTGACGTGCCGGTTACTCCAATTCCAACAGGAGTGGCTGGCCCCCTACCTGAGGACATTGTAAGATTTGTGCTGAGGCATAGCTCACTTTCTTTTCAAAAAATTTTGGGTGGTGCCTGGTGTAGTAGACTCTGATTATATTGAGAAATTAAAGTCTTGATCTCACCACCTACCCAAACTGTGTAAATTAATAAAGGTCAAAGAGTAACACAGCTTTTGCTTTTACCTTATTATCAGACAGGAAAAAACTTGACTTCTCAAGCTAGGAGCCACAGAACATTTGGATCTAGTGATCTAGCCTTTTGGGTGCAAGAAACTACAGCTTCTAGGCCTTTAAAAATTTTAAATCAAGGAAGTAAAATGTCAGGGCTGAGTTATGAACAGTTATTTAGGCTCTTCAACATTTAAGAGACCACACCTTCAATCTTTTGAATGACTTCCGATATATTGTATGGTTGTTTCCTCATATAGAGACTGCTAATATTCCAGAAAATAAACTACTATTTTCTCCTTGTTATCTGATTTACAGAGAGAGATTAAACACAGAGATAAAAATATTTTGTGAGACATATTAGAGCCCATTCCAGCTTGCCCGGCCCTTTACATGAAGGAAATGCTTTGGCAGATGCATTGACTAAAGTAATCGCTTTAAACTTATATAAAAAGATTGATAAAGCCAAAAATTCTTACAAAATTCACCATCAAAATTCACCTGCTTCAAGGTATAAATTTCATAGACCAGCCAGATGTGTTGCTAACTTGTGGGAGAGGGTATGCTTGTATTTTTCCTCAGGATGCAGATTCGCCAATTTGGATTCCAGACAGGCTAGGTCCACGGCGTGAACTCGCTTGCCCCACCCACCAGCCAGCTCTTGCCTCCACGGCGCCAACTGCGCCCCGCACCCTCCTCGCCACACCCTGAGACCTAGAGCAAAGAAGTTTGTGCGGTGAGTGAGGGACAGAGATGAAAGTGCGCCTGTGAAGTGTCATCCAGACCAGCATGGCCCCTCTGGCAAGAGGGAAACGCCTCGAGCCCAAGCGGCGGCAGCTAGCCCGAGTCCGCGAACCCCGCCCCTCTGCCAGCCATAGGCGCCATGGCTGGCAGCCTGCCGCTCGCGTTCTCCCTCCTGATGCTGGGGACACTGCTCCCCTGGGCCAACGCCTGCAGCTGCTCCCTGGTGCACCTGCAACAGGCATTTTACAATGCAGACATAGTGATAAGGGCTAAAGCAGACAGTAAAAAAGAGGTGGACGTAATATAGTAACTTGTAAACAATGTATGCTTTCATCTTGTTTAAACCCTCAATATAATATTTGCTCCTTTGTGGTGTTGTTGTGAACAATGTATGCTCTCACCTTGTTTAAACCCTAAATATAATGTTTGCTCCTTTGTAGTGTTACAACGTCCACCTTATCTTATGTAACCACTTATTGATATAATTATGGTCTTGCTGTATTACAACAACTACAGGATTTAATGTGATCATGACAATTTGTGAGCTTATTTATTTTAGGAATATCAGCTTTAATAGCAACAATTACTTCTATTACTGTGGCAGCAATATCATTGACTCAACAAGTGCATAGTACCCAATATGTTGATACCATGTCTAAAAATGTTTCTTTAACTCTAGCAACACAGGAAGCTAGAGATAGAAAGTTGGAGATGAGGGTAGATGCCTTGGAAGAGGCTATAATGCATATTGGGACTTAGTTACAGGCTTTAAAAGTGAAAATGGCTCTGTCATGCCATGCTGATTACCGGTGGATATGCGTGACATCTTTGAAGGTAAACGAGACCGATTATGAATGGGAAAAAATTAAAAATCATGTTTCAGGTGTTTGGAACAGCTCTGACATTGGCCTGGACTTAGGGAAACTTCATAATCAAATACAGACCTTGGAACACTCTCGACTAGATTTTACCGCAGCTGGAGCAGCTAATGACTTCTTTCATACCTTCTCAAACTTTGTTTCTGGAAAAAATATTCTGTCTAATACCTTTAGTTATGCTGCTGTTGGTGCTCTAATTCTGCTTCTCATAATCATTCTTCCTTGTTTTGTCTGGATTCTTCGGCAGAGCATTCAGAAGCTCGCGACTGAGCTGCATCTGGCTGTTTTAAGAAATAAAAAAGGGGGAGATGCCGGGAGCCAGCGTGAGGAACTCCGCCCATGGCAGAAGTCATGAGGAAGGAGGCTTGACATACGTAAAGGCGGGATCCAGCCTCAGGAGTCCCCCCTGGACATTCTTGAGCATCTGCCCCCCAAACCAGAGTCTGCCTACTTTACTGCTTTGTGCTCTCACCTACACCTCTGACTTTATGGGGGGCTGTCCTGCACCACCTCTTTCAGGGAAGGAGTTAACTTAGAGCTCCAGTTAATAATAATTCCTGGCCATGACAGGAGAGTTTCAACCTACAAACTCCTCTGAAGTTTCTCTAGCCTGCCTGACAGGCTTGTCCGGCCACTTGTGATTGTTCACAGCCTCCCAACCGTGGGAGGCCCGAGATGTTCTAAACCTTCTAAAAACAGATTCTTTTGAGAAGTTAGGAAATTATTAGTGTAGTATAGTGGGTTGATTAGAAATTGTATTGGTTAAGGGTTTTTCACTTTTTGGGCCAATGTTTACTGCTTAGTCTCCACATCCCCTGACCTTATACACATTAATGAATATATAAAAGAAGTAAGTATTAACCTTTGATATTAATCACGTTAGACCCTAGGCTAAGCAAATTCTTTCCTTAATTAAAACCCACAACACCCTCACCCTATAGGAATGTAACTTTATCTGGTGCCTTCGGAAGGTGGCGTCTGTTTTAAAAATAATCACTCCTGGAGAAATAAGTGTTCTGGTTGACTGACTGCTGTCACAAGGAGAGGGTCATAAATTGTCAGCAGGCCCCCTGGCAAGAAGATGATGTAGCACCCCTAAGACCTTTGTATACATTTGTATGAAGCACCTGATTTTGATAAAAGTCAAGACTGCTGACCCCGTGTGACTTTTGTATTACATCTCTGTGTATAAAAGCAGACCCTGGAAAATAAAGAAGGGGACCAGTTCCTGGAAAGACTGGTCTCCCCATGTCGTTCTTTCTCTCAGTTTCTGGCTGAATTCCCATCTGGAGTGTGGAGTCTGGTCAAGGCTATTAATTATGCCTGGGCTTCTAAGATCTGACCAGGTAGGCCTCAGTGTCTCCTCTCCTTCGGGAGAATGGGAGGATGCCTGCGGCCTATGTAGGTGATGCAAATTCCTTGTCTGGAATTTTATTGGCTTTCCACATAAATTAAGTTATTCAGCCTCTTTTCTCCACTGAATTTTCCTACTGAGCTATCTTTATTTAACCACTCTTTATATCTTTAATTCTATCATATCCTGATTGCTTATGCTGTCTCTGCTTTGAATTCCCTGGATCCACTGGGGCTGGACCCCGGCAGTCAATGGGGTGGGATGGGTAGCCACTTGGGCTTTATGGTTTGAATTGGAAATCTCATTTTGGAGACTTGATCAATTTGGAGAATAGGTATTTTAACCCAAGGGAATTGACTTCCTTCTTTTGGTTCTTGTCTCCCTTGACATTGGGGGAATCTTCCTTCTCCTGCCAAGGATTTCAAACAAAGCCATGACAGATCACGGAGATCCACTTGCTCCAGTCAGGTTCAGGGGCAGAGCGTGAGGATCAAACTGGCCTGGGGAGAGCAAGTCACGCCCCTCGCCCCCCGCCGCCAACTCGGAACACGCCCCTGTCTTCCTGCCCAAAGACCAAGTGCGGGCTGGTGGTGGCAGACTCACGTGTCACGGGATTGGTCTTGATCATGGAGGTGATGAATGAGCTCAGGAAACACAAGCAAATGATGTGGGATATCCATCCATGCACATTATCCTTTGCCTGACTGTGTCTCTCTGTCTCTGCCCGCCTGCACACCACACACACGCATACCCACACACACCATGCGCATACCACACACACACTGCATCATCCTTTGCACCTGGCTGCGTCTCTCTGTCTCTGCCCACACCACCCACAGGCACACCCTACACACTACACGCATACCCACACACACACCCCGCCCTCACACGGCATGCACATAGACATCCCGACCCGATCCCCCCTGCCACACACACACACACTACGTTGTCCTTTACCTGGCTGTGACTCTCTGCCTCTGCCCACACACCACATGCATGCCCCCACACACAGACGCCTCGCCCCGCCCCACACATCACACATACACACCCCTAACCCTACACCACCCACACACCTTGCCCACACACACACACGGCCCTACACACTGGCCACACACCACCCACCCCGCACACCCACACCACACACACACACACTGCGTTGTCCTTTGCCTGGCTGTGTCTCTCGGCCTCTGTCTCTGCCTCACCCCCCGCACCCACAGGCACACCCCACACGCACACACCCATGCCGCCCACACGGCCCCACGTGGCACCTATATACACCACACCCACACCACACACCTACCCCCACACAGACACACACGGCCCCATACACCACCCACAAACACCACCTGCGCGTGCCACAGACATGCCACACACCAACTCCCCACCCCACACACAGACATCTGCCAGGGTCCAGCCCCGGTGGATCCAGGGGATTCAAAGCTGAGACGGTGTCAGCGAGGATCAGGAAACAACTGCTTAATTAAACGTTAATTAAGGATATAAAGAGTGGTTAAATAAGGATAGCTCAGTGAGAAAAAATTTAGTGGAGAAAAGAGGCTGAATAACTTGGTTTACGTGGAAAGCTAATAAAATTCCAAAATAAGGAATTTTGCATCACCTATGTAGGCCGAAGGCGTCCTCCCATTCTCCCGAAGGAGAGGAGACACTAAGGCCTCCCCGGTCAGATCTTAGAAGCCCAGGCAAAATTAGTAGGCTTGACGAGCTTCCCCGCTCCAGATGAAAATTCAGCCAGAAGGTGAGAGAAAGAACGGCATGGGGAGACCAAATTTCAGTGAACAAAATGGTGTACTTTATTTTCCAAAGTAGTTTTATACCTTAAATTGTGCATAGAGGATAATGGGGGAAGGGGTAGAGTCATGCAAGGACAGCAGTCCCTGATCCTAATTGAAGCCAGGCTTTCAAACTTATCATATGCAAAAGTTTAGGTGATTTACATCATCTTCTGGCCAGGAGGCCTGTTAACATTTTAAGAAACTTATTTTTCTCTAAAGGTGATTATTCTAAAGTCAGGTGCCAGCCTCCAAAAGCATTAGATAAAGTTGCATTCCTATAGGGCAAAGGTGTGGTGGGCTATAACAAGAAAAGAATTAACTCAAGGGTCCAAGGTTACAAACATTAAAGCTACTACTTACATGTCTATACACCAATTATATCAACCAATACACTTCCAGGGACACAGTAGGTAAGGGATATGGCTATAACAAGAAAAGAATTAACTCAAGGGTCCAAGGTTACAAACATTAAAGCTACTACTTACATGTCTATACACCAATTATATCAACCAATACACTTCCAGGGACACAGTAGGTAAGGGATATGGCTATAACAAGAAAAGGATTAACTCAAGGGTCCAAGGTTACAAACATTAAAACTACTACTTACATGTATATACACCAATTATATCAACCAATACACTGCCAGTGACACAGTAGGTAAGGGATATGGAGACTTAGCAGCAGACATTGGCCCAACAAGTGAAAAACCCTTCACCAATACAATCTAATCAATCTTTTAACTGCTCAAAGGAATCTGTATTTAGACAGTTTAGAACACCTCATGCCTCTCACAGTTGGGAGGCTCTGAACAATCACACGTGCCTGGAAAAACCTATTCAGGCAGGCTAGAGGACTTTCAAAGGAGTTTGTAGGTTGAAACACTGTCACACCCAGGAATTATTAACTGGAGCTGTAAGTTAACTCTTTTTCAGAGAGAGGTAGTGGGGGACAGCCCCCTGTAAAGTCAGAGGTGTAGGTGAGAGCACAAAGCAGAAAGTAGGCACACTCTGGTTTTGGGGGTAGATGTTCGAGAATTTCCAGGGGGACTCCTGAGGCTCGATCCCACCTTTGCATATGCCGAGCCTCCTTCCTCATGACCTTTGCCACAGGCGGAGTTCCTCATGCTGGCTCCTGGCAGACACCCAGCCCAGATGCTCCCTGCCCACACCACATGCATACCTGCACATGTGCATGCACGCACTCACGCATGTACACACACACACACACACACACACACACTACCTTGTCCTTTGCCTGTCTGTGACTCTATGCCTCTGCCTCTGCCCACACACCACATGCATGCCCACACAAAGAGATGCCCTGCCCTGTCCCCACACACCACACACACACACCCCTCACCCCACACCACACAAACACACAGCCCATAAACACCCCGCCCCCCCCCCCACACCACACACACACCCTGCCCACACACACATGCATGACCCTACACACCGGCCACCCCCCCCCACACACACACTGTGTTGTCCTTTGCCTGGCTTGTCTCTTGGCCTCTGTCTCTGCCCTCTCCCCGCACCCACAGGTGCACCCCACACGCACACACCCATGCCACACACACAGCCCCACGTGGCACCTATACACACCACACCCACACTACACACCTACACCCCCACACACACACGGCCCCACACACCACCCACGCAACACCACCTGCGCATGCCACAGACATGCCACACACCACCTCCCCCCACCACACACAGACACCCAGCCCAGATGCACCCCGCCCACACCACACACATACCCTTGCCCGTGCGCACGCACACACACACACACACACACACACACTACGTTGTCCTTTGCCTGGCTGTGACTCTCTGCCTCTGTCTCTGCCCACACAGCAAATGCATGGCCACACATACACACCCACCCCGCCCCGCCCCCACACACCACACACACCCCTCCCCCCACACCACATGCACACAGCCCATAAACACCCCCCCACACACCCCTCCCCCCACACCACACACACACCCCACCCACACACACATGCACGGCCCTACACACCGGCCAGCCCCCCTCCCACACACAAACACTGTGTTGTTGTTTGCCTGGCTGTGTCTCTTGGCCTCTGTCTCTGCCCACCCCCCCCGCACCCACAGGCACACACCCATGCCGCCCACACGGCCTCACGTGGCACCTATACACACCACACCCACACCACACACCTACTCTCCCCCCACACACACGGCCCCACACACCACCCTCGCAACACCACCTGTGCATGCCACAGACAGGCCACACACCTTTTCCCCCACCCCCACCCCGGCCCACTGTGTGTGTTCTTGTCCCCTCTCTTTCTCCTTCCTTTCTCCCTCATCCTCTCTCTCCCCCTCGCTCCCCTCCCTCCACCTTCACAAGATAGGGTGCCTTTAAGATGAGTCTGCCTGTTGTGAATACACCCTTGACATGACGATTGCTACAGTCTGATCTGTCACACCTGTAACCTGGGGGCGGCGGGGTGGGGGTGGTCAAACATCCTTGGTACGCTAGGGATAGCTTTCTCTGTGGAAGGTGGAAGCCTCCCTTCCATCCCTCACTGCAAACAGGCAAACCGACCACAACTCAAAGCAACGGTGTTTGCCACGTGGGGCATACCTTCCACGGTCTCTACTGATGGACACACCACCCACTTCACTGAGCAAATCTGAGGAGCCTTCACCCAAAGCTCTTGCAAGATTCTTCAGAACTGTCAGTCTTCCAGTCACCCACCACCATCAGGCGAGGTTGCTGGAGTCCAGCCTCAGTTGGATCCAGCGATTCCCTCAGGATGACAGCGTTGGTGATTAAGGGATAGCAGAGGCTGAGAGATTTATTAGATGTTCAATAATAACTGGTTTACATGGGAAATCAATAAAGTTTGTGACACCAAACTTGTTCTGACCACGGAGGCCGCAGGTGCCCTCTAGAATAGCAGAAGGTGCCCCACCTTAGGCACCTTCTCGAGTGGGTCTTAGGAGCCCAGGCAAATAAGTGGTCTCAGAGGACCCCTGTGCTCCAAATTATTTTGGCATGAAGGAAGAACAGGAGAGAAAAGGAGGAAAAGGAAACAAGAAAGAATATCATGGACAGACCAAGCTTCAGTGAGCAAGGCCTGCAGCTTTATTTTCAACGGGGGCTTTTATACCCTAAGTTGCACATAGAGGATAATAGGGGATGTAAAATCATGCAAAGTCAGCAGTCTTTGATCTTTATCAAAACCAGGGTTTCTTTCCTGCAAATTTATCGTGTACAAATGGTTTAGGTGATTTACATCATCTTCTGGCCAGAAGGCCTATTAACATTTTATGACTCTTGACAAAGATTTGTCAATCCATAAGACTTATTTTCTCTAAGAGTAATTATTCTAAGATTTGGTGCCATCCTCCAAAGGTGTTAGATAAAGTTGCATTCCTATAGGGCAGAGGTGCAGTGGGTTTACAACAAAGGAAAGAATTTATTACCTTAAGGGTTTAAAGTTGCAAACACCAAGGCCACTACTTATTTTTTCTACATACCACCTATATTAATTAACACACTTCCATGCATACAATACAGGGCATGTGGAAACTTGGCAGCAAGCATTGGCTCATCAATGAAATCTTTTACTAGTTTTATTCTGACAGTTTCTAACTCTCTGAGAGGCTCTAAGCTATTTGAATATCTTAAGCTTCCCATGCCTCTCGAGGCTGAGAGACTGTAAACAATTGTATGCATAACTGTAAGAGTCCAGGTAAACTTGTCAGGCCAGTTAGAGAGCTCTCTGAGGGGTTTGGATCTAAACACTCCTACTATGCCCAGGAACTTTATTGACTGGAGCTGTAAGTTAATTCTTTTTAGAGAGAGTGAGATGGTGGTGGTGGGCAACCCCCGTAAAGTCAGAGGTGAGAGCACAAAGCAATAAAGTAGGCAGACTCTGGTTTTTGGGGGTAGATGCTCGAGAATATCCAGGGGGATTCCTGAGGCTCAATCCTGCCTTTGTGTATGCTGAGCTTCCTTCCTCATGACCTTTGCCACGGGGGGAGCTCCTCATGCTGGCTCCCAGCACGAGGTGTAGAGAACCAACGGAGAAACTGGAGGGAATAACTTTTTCCATGGGGTTGGATGAACTGAGGAATACGATGCTGAAGTGGATGCCTGACTTCTTGAGGAAAAGAGGATGGGGGGTAGGGAAGGGCAGGACAGTCCACTTAGGAGGTCGGGTTGAACATGAACACATAAACTGTACATCAAAAGAATCCACAAGAACCTACTATATACTATGCCAGCACAGGAAAGTAGACATATGACGTTGCATGAACCTCTAAGGGAAAAGACTCTGAACACCTGAAACGAACACGACTTTGGAAATCCACCCTAGGCTTCATTTCTGCCGTGAGGGTGCTGTCGTGTGCATATCTGAGGGGATTGATATGTCTCCCGGCCATCTTCATTCCAGCTTGTGCTTCATCCAGCCCAGCACTTCTCATGATGTGTACTGAGCGTGTATGTTCAATAAGCAGGGTGATGACAGACAGCCTTGATGGACTCCTTTCCCTTATTTGGAACCAGCCTGTTGGGTTCCATGTCTAGTTTTAGCTGTTGCTTCCTGACCTGCCAAAAAGAGATTCCTCATTTTTTTTTAAAATTCCCTAACCTGAGTGAAAAGCGAGAGAGACAGAGAGAAGACAGATGGAGGGACGGGCGGACGGACAGGCAGGCAGGCAGGAAAAAGAAAGAAAGAAAATAATGAAAGAACTTACCATTCCATCTGTTGCTTTCCAGATACAAAGAGAAAACAAAGGACAGAAAAGGACACGGTGTTTAAAATGGGAATTTGGAAAGATGGACATCCCCTTGGTCACTTCATACAGCACCCCTGTCAGCAGAAGGGAATCGTTTCTCTTTTTCTCTCGACCTGGTCCTTCCAGACTTCAGAAACTCTCTGTGGAGGATTCTTATCTCCTTGGCGAAAGTGATTGCCACACGTTCCTTTGGGGCCCAGAGGATGTTTCCTTGAAACGGGGGTACACACTTCCGGATAGGAGAGTCGTGTCCTATATGTGTGTGTGTGTGTTTCTTTGCGTGTGGTTCTTCACCCGAGAGGGGGGAACTGGAGCCTGAAGTGTTCCGAGCTGCCTCTGCTATCTGGGGACAACAACCCTCTCTTGGGGGGGGAGGGACCACGTCCCATGTTCTCTTGCTCTTCTGATGGAGCACCCAAAAGGCCCTGTGCCTGAAGCCCTGCGGATGGAAGCTAGAGGACTTGGTGAACGTTTCTGACGGAGCTTCCCTGGGGCTCACACGGTCAAGAGTCTGCCTGCGATGCAGGAGACCCGGGTTCCATCCCCGGGCCAGGAAGGCCTCCTGGAGAAGGACATGGCAACCCGCTCCAGGGCCCGACCCTGACGTCTAGAAATCAACCTCCTAGACTGCCTCTCCCTCTGCCGACTGGTTTCTCGAATCCGCTCCAGGGATGAACCTGTGTGTTTCCTTGGTTTGCCTACAAGCGCCTCTGAGGAAAAAAAAAAAAACCTGATGGCTTGCACCCCAGGCCTGCTTTCCCACACCCGTCCATTGACATCACGGCCTCCTGAGGAGAGAAACGATCACTGTTTCACTGAACGGAGGATCTGTGCTCAGAAACTCTTGCCATGACACGGAGGCCCCTACGAACTAACCTATTTCGTCCCTCCCTCCTCCTTCCCTCCCTCCTTCCTTCCTTCCGGATTTTTATTCCTTTATTTCTTTTTTTAATTTTTCTCTCACGTCCATGCACATGCACACTCACATGCACACGCACCGTCTCTCACGTACACGCATCAATGCATGCACTCACAGACACAGTCACCAGCTCAGCTTTTCATGGTTTCCAGAAAAGTGTCAGAGGAGGGAAAACTGCTGGGGTCGGGAGTAGGCCTCTGTCCCCACCCCACCCCAACTCACCCCACTGCACATGAACCTCCGTGCCCTGTGGAGTGTTTTGGATTCAAGTGACTTAAGAGCCGGCCAGCGCCAGAGGAACACTCTGCCCCTCCCTCCTTTTCTGTCCCTCTGAAGGCAGGCAGGGAGGAAAACCTCCTCCCACAGAGGGGAAGATGTCAAGGGATGGTGGCTGCTTCGATGCACGTCTGTGATCCTCATGTGCATGAGTGAGGTTTCCTGGGTTACAAAAAGGAGGAGACTCCTTTGGCCTGACATGAGGCGAGTCTGTTCCTCAGCCTCCCTCCCCACCCCCCAGCCCCCTTCCTCTGTGCGGTGCCGAAGGGGCCGTCTCAAGGTGGAGAAATGGAATGGGTGGGTGGGGCGGATCACCATTTAATAGAGAGAAGTTTGAGGCGCAGTCAAAGGCTCTGACTTGACTGGAAAGCTTTCTGCATTTGAATGAAGCTATCTGATGAGGCCCTGCAGGGGGAGGGTGGGGGAAGTTGGGGGTGAGGGTGGGTTCCGCAGACAATAGCCCCTGCCTGCAGGGCCTGCTGGCCTGCCGGGCTGAGGAGGCCCTTTGGCGGCGGCAGCAGTTGTGGTGGTGGGGCCACGCCCCTGACTCCTGCAACTCGATCCCTTCAAGGAAATTTCTGGGGTGACTCCTGTCCAGGGAATCATCCAAATGGGCCTGTTTCTGAAAAAAAGCCCGAGTCACAGCTGTGACAGGTACTCTGGATCTCTTGGCACATGGATTGACCTGCACCCTCCCATCCTGTCAGATCTTTTGGACATGCTGGAAGAGGTCTTTGGCCTTGGCCAGAAAACAAGCCGAGATAAGCAAATACGTTCTTGCTTGTGTTTTTGAACAGGGAGAAAATGATGCATGGCCATGGATTGGAGAGAAACCTGCTCCTCTCACACGCCTTAAAGCAGGAAGTTCTCAGGGGACAGAACCTGCCTTCACTTCTCAGGGGGACCATGACGGTCCCTTCGCCTTGTGCGCCCCCGACCCCTAGCCCAGTCCCGCACCCCCGTCTCCCTAACCTCACACTCCCCTACCCCACCCCACCCCCACCCTGGCCACCGAGGGGGGCCCGGGGAGGGATGGCAGTCTCAGCCCCGGATCTGAGATGTCACTCATGAAACCGCTTTAGGCCGAGATGCCAGATGGCTGCCCTGCTGCTTGGTGTCCATCTCCATCAGCCATGCCCGAAAGGCACTTGAGAGCATGGACAGCAAATAGTGCACCCAGAAAACACAAAAGGATCCTCCTGAACGCAGAACGGTGATTGTTATGTGCCGGCAGCCAGCGTGAAGAACTCGGCCCGTGGCAAAGGTCATGAGGAAGGAGGCTCAACATACGCAAAGGTGGGATCAAGCCTCAGGAGTCCCTCTGGAAATTCTCGAGCATCTGCCCCCAAAACCAGAGTCTGCATACTTTACTGTCTTGTGCTCTCACCTACACCTCTGAATTTATGGGGGGCTATCCCCCACCACCTCTCTCTGAAAAAGAGTTAACTTAGAGCTCCAGTTAATAATAATTCCTGGCCATGACAGGAGTGTTTCAACCTACAGACTCCTCTGAAGGTTCTTTAGCCTGCCTGACAGGTTTGTCCGGCCACATGTGATTGTACACAGCCTCCCAACTGTGAGAGGCACGAGATGCTGTAAACCTTTTAAAAACAGATTCTTTGGGAGGTTAGGAAATTATTAGTGTCATATAGTGGGTTGATTAGAAGTCATATTGGTGAAGGGTTTGCCACTTGTTGGTCCAAAGTTCACTGCTAAGTCTCCACATGCCCTGCCCTTATACACATTAATGAATATATAAAAGAAGTAAGTATTAACCTTTGATATTAATCACGTTAGACCTTAGGCTAAGCAAATTCTTTCCTTAACTAAAACCCACTGCACTCTCACCCTATAAGAATGTAACCTTATCTGGTGCCTTCTGAAGGTGCCATCTGTTTTAAGAATAATCACTCCTGTAGAAATAAGTGTTCTGGTTGACTGACTGCTGTCACAAGGAGAGGGTCATAAATTGTCAGCAGCCCACTGGCCAGAAGATGAAGTAACACCCCTAAGACCTTTGAATACATCTGTATGAAGCACCCGATTTTGATAAAAGTCAGGACTCCTGACCCCGTGTGACTTTTGTATTACATCTTTGTGTATAAAAGCGTGCCCTGGAAAATAAAGAATGGGATCAGTTCCTGGAAAGACTTGTCTCCTCATGTAGTTCTTCCTCTCACCTTCTGGCTGAAGTCCCATCTGGAGCGTGGAGGCTTGTCAAGCCTACTAATTATGCCTGGGCTTCTAAAATCTGACTGGGGAGGCCTTAATGTCTCCTCTCCTTCAGGAGAATGGAAGGACGCCTGCACCCTACGTAGGTGACATAAACTTCTTGTCTTGAAATTTTATTGGCTTTCCACGTAAACCAAGTTATTCAGCCTCTTTTCTCCACTGAATTTTCCTACTGAGCTATCCTTATTTAACCACTCTTTATATCTTTAATTCTATCGTATCCGGATCGCCGACGCCATTCCCCCCTTCAAATTCCACTGGGGCGGGCCCCCGGCAAGAAGAAAGAAGAGAAGAAAGAAAAAATTTTAATTTGAGAGAATAAAATGTCAAGACTGAGTTACGAGCAGTTATTTGGGATTTTCAACATTTAAGAGACCACACCTTTAATCTTTTGACTGACTCCCGATATATTGTATTGTTGTTTCCTCATATGCTGCTGCTGCTGCTGCTGTCACTTCAGTCATGTCCGACTCTGTGCGACCCCACAGATGGAAGCCCACCAGGCTCCCCTGTCTCTAGGATTCTCCAGGCAAGAACACTGGAGTGGGTTGCCATTTCATTCTCCAATGCATGAAAGTGAAAAGTAAACGTGAAGTCGCTCAGTCATGTCTGACTCTTCGTGACCCCATGGACTGCAGCCTACCAGGCTCCTCCGTCCATTGGATTTTCCAGGCAAGAGTATTGGAGTGGGGTGCCATTGCCTTCTCCGTTTCCTTATATAGAGACTGCTAATATTCCAGAAAATAAAACTACTATTTTCCCCTTGTTATCTGATTTACAGAAAGAGATTAAACACAGAGATAAAAATACTTTGTGGGACATATTAGAGCCCATTCCATCTTTCCGGCCCTTTACATGAAGAAAATGCTGTGGCAGCTGCATTGACTGAAGTAATTGCTTTAAACTTACATAAAAATATTGAAAAGGCCAAAAATTCTTACGAATTTCACCATCAAAATTCACCTGGTTCAAGGTATAAATTTCATATCCCGGCCAGATGTGTGGCTAACTTGTGGGAGAGGGTATGCTCATATTTTTCCTCAGGATGCCGATTCGCCAATTTAGATTCCGGACAGGATAGGTCGGTGGTGCGAGCACTCGGTAGCCCCGACCCCAACCAGCTCTCACCTCCGCGCCACCAGCCACGCCCTGCACCCTCCTCGCTGCACCCCGAGACCTAGAGCAAAGAAGTTTGTGGGGCGAGTGAGGACCGGAGAGGAAAGTGCACCCATGGAGTGCCGTCCAGACAAGCGTGGCCCTGCCGGCGAGAGGGAAATGCCCCGAGCCCAAGTGGCGGCGGATAGCCCGAGTCCAAAAACCCCGCCCCTCTGCCCAGCAAGGGTGCCGCGGCCTGCAGCCTGCCGCTCACATTCTGCCTCCTTCCTCTGGGAACACTGCTTCCCCGGGCCGATGCCTGCAGCTGCTCCCCAGTGCACCTGCAATAGGCGTTTTGCAATGCAGACATAGTGATCAGGGCCAAAGCGGTCAGTAAGAAAGAGGTAGACCTAATATAGTAACTTGTAAACAATGTATGCTTTCATCTCGTTTTAACCCTCAATATAATGTTTGCTCCTTTGTAGTGTTACAATGTCCACCTTATATGGTCTTGCTGTATTACAACAGCTGCAGGATTTAATGCGATTGTGACGGTTTGTGGGCTTGTTTATACTGGGAATAGCAGCTTTAAAAACCACAATCACTTCTGTTATGGTGACAGATATCATTGACTCAACAAGTGCATAGTGCCCAATATGCTGATACCATGTCTAAAAATGTTTCTTTAACTCTAGCAACACAGGAAGCTAGAGATAGAAAGTTGGAGATGAGAGTAGGCACCTTAGAGGAGGCAAAAATGCACATTGGGACTGAGTTACAGGCTTTAAAAGTGAAAATGGCTCTGTCATGCCACGCTGATTACTGGTGGATATGCGTGACATCTTTGAAGGTAAACGAGACCGATTATGAATGGGAAAAAATTAAAAATCATGTTTCAGGTGTTTGGAACAGCTCTGACATTGGCCTGGACTTAGGGAAACTTCATAATCAAATACAGACCTTGGAACACTCTCGACTAGATTTTACCGCAGCTGGAGCAGCTAATGACTTCTTTTGTACCTTCTTGAACTTTGTTTCTGGAAAAAAATATTCTGTCTAATATTTTTAGTTATGCTGCTGTTGGTGCTCTAATTCTGCTTCTCAAAATCATTCTTCCTTGTATTGTCAGGATTCCTTGGCAGAGCATTCAGAAGCTCGCGACTGAGCTGCATCTGGCTGTTTTAAGAAATAAAAAAGGGGGAGATACCAGGAGCCAGCGTGAGGAACTCCATCCGTGGCAAAGAGAATGAGGAAGGAGGCTCGACATACGCAAAGGCGGGATCGAACCTCAGGAGTCCCCCTGGAAATTCTCGAGCATCTACCCCCAAAACCAGAGTCTGCCTACTCTACTGCCTTGTGCTCTCACCTACACCTCTGATGTTATGGGGGGCTATCCCCCACCACCTCTCTCTGAAAAAGAGTTAACTTAGAGCTCCAGTTAATAATAATTCCTGGGCATGACAGGAGTGTTTCAACCTACAGACTCCACCGAAGCTTCTTTAGCCTGCCTGACAGGTTTGTCCGGCCACATGTGATTGTTCACAGCCTCCCAACCGTGAGAGGCACGAGATGCTTTAAACCTTGTAAAAGCAGATTCTTTTGAGAAGTTAGGAAATTATTAGTGTGGTATAGTGGGTTGATTAGAAGTCATATTGGTGAAGGGTTTGTCATTTGTTGGGCCAACGTTTACTGCTAAGTCTCCACATCCCCTGCCCTTATACACATTAATGAATATATAGAAGAAGTAAGTATTATCCTTTGATATTAATCACATTAGACCGTAGGCTAAGCAAATTCTTTCCTTAATTAAAACCCACTGCACCCTCACCCTATAAGAATGTAACCTTATCTGGTTCCTTTGGAAGGTGGCGTCTGTTTTAAGAATAATCACTCCTGGAAAAATAAGTGTTCTGGTTGACTGATTGCTGTCACAAGGAGAGGGTCATAAATTGTCAGCAGGCCCCCTGGCCAGAAGATGATGTAACATCCCTAAGACCTTTGAATACATCTGTATGAAGCACCTGATTTTGATAAAAGTCAGGATTTCTGACCCCATGGGACTTTTGTATTACATCTCTGCCGAGGTCCAGCCCAGCTGATCCAGGGAGTTTGAAGTGGGGACGGCGTCTGGGAGGATCAGTATACAATAGCTTCAATTAGATATTAATTAGAGATATAAGGAGTAATAGAATGAGGGTAGCTAAGTAGGAAAATTCAGTGGAGAAAAGAGGCTGAGTAGCTTGGTTTATGCGGGAGACCAATAAAACTTCAAGACAAGAAGTTTGCACCACTTACGTAGGCCGCAGGCATCCTTCCATTCTCCTGAAGGAGAGGAGACACTGAGGCCCCCCCGGTAAGATCTTAGAAGCCCAGGAAAAATTAGTAGGCTTGGTGGGTTCCGTGCTCCAGATGGAGACTCACCCAGAGTTTGAGAGAGAGAGCGACATGGGGAGACCAGTATTTCCAGAAACTGATCCCAATTCTTTATTTTCCATGGTCTACTTTTATACACTGAGATGTTATGCAAAAGTCATGTGGGGTCAGCTTCCTGACTTTTATCAAATTCAGGTGCTTCATACAGATGTATACAGAGGTCTTAGGGGTGTTATATCATCTTCTGGCCAGGGGGCCTGCTGACAATTATGACCCTCTCCTTGTGACAGCGGTCAGTCAACCAGGACACTTATTTCTCCAGGGGTGATTATTCTTAAAAAGACTCCACCTTCTGAAGGTACCAGATAGTTACATTCCTATAGGCTGAGGGTGTAGTGGGTTTTAATTAAGGAAAGAATTTACTTAGCCTAAGGTCTAATGTGATTAACATCAAAGGTTAATACTTATTTCTTCTATATATTCATTAATGTGTATAAGGGCAGGGGATGTGGAGACTTAGCAAAAAACATTGGTTCAACAAATGAAAAACCCTTCACCAATACAATTTCTAATCAGCCTACTATACTTATACTAATGGTTTTCTAACTTTTCTAAGGAACCTGTTTTTAGAAGGTTTAAAGCATCTCATGCCTCTCACGGTTGGGAGGCTGTGAGCAATCACATGTGTCTGGACAAACCTGTCAGGCAGGCTAGAGAACCTTCAGAGGAGTCTGAAAGTTAAAACACTCTTGTCACGCCCAGGAGTTTTTATTAACTGGAGCTCTAAGTTAACTCCTTCTCCGAAAGAGGTGGTGGGGGACAGCCCCCCGTAAAGTCAGAGGTGTAGGTGAGAGCACAAAGTAGTAAAGCAGGCAGGCTCTGCTTATGGGGGTAGATGCTCGAGGATTTCCAGGGGGACTCCTGAGTCTTGATCCCGCTTTTGCATATGTCGAGCCTCCTTCCTCATGACCTTTGCCATGGGCGGAGTGCCTCAGGCTGGCCTCCAACATCTCCCCCTTTTTATTTCTTAAAGCAGCCAGATGCAGCTCAGTAGTGAGCTTCCAAATGCTCTGCTGAAGAATCCGGACAATACAAGGAAGAATGATTATGAGAAGTAGGATTAGAGCACCAACGACAGCATAACTAGGGATATTAGACAGAATATTTTTTCCAGGAATAAAGTTAGAGAAGGTGTGAAAAAAGTCACCACCGGTGACGGTAAAATCCATTCGAGAGTGTTCCAAGGTCTGTATTTGGTTATGAATTTTCCCTAAGTCCAGGCCAATATCAGAACTATTCCAAACACCTGAGATATGATTTTTAATCTTTTCCCATTCATAATCTGTCTCATTTACCGTCAAAGATGTCACGCATATCCACTTGTAATCCGCTTGGCATATCAAAGCCATCTTCACCTTTAAAGCCTGTAACTCAGCCCCAATATGCATAATTGCCTCTTCTAAGGCATCTACTCTCATCTCTAATTTCCTATCTATAGCTTCCTGAGTTGCTAGAGTTAAAGAAACATTTTTAGACATGGTATCAACATATTGGGCAGTATGCACTTGTTGAGTCAATGATATTGCTGCTGCAGTAACAGAACTAATTGCTGCTATTAAAGCTGATATTCCTAAAATAAGTAAGCCCACAAACCGCCGTGATCACATTAAATCCTGTAGTTGTTGTAGCACAGCGAGACCATAATTGTCATACCAGTGGGAGGTCACGGTCACAGGTATAATGAGATAGGGTGGGCGTTGCAACACCACAAAAGAGCAAATATTATATTGAGGGGTCAAACAGGATGAAAGCATACATTGTTCACAAGTTACCACGTTAGGTCCACCTGAATAATTTATGCATACATTAAGTTTGTTGGAGTCATTAGTAAAAAGGAAAACATAAGGCGAGGGTAAACAAACTAAAACAGAATAAGTGGAATCGTTATCTGGGCGAGATGAAGAAATGGGGGCAGTAGCAGCAAGGGCTCTCCAAATCTCAGGTTGCCAATAGGTTTTGCTTTTAGCTGTATAAGACAGCATAGGAGGAACAAATTGGTTAATATGCCATCTAGTGGCTTGCGTAGGCCAAGGAAGAGGAATCCTATTCCAATTCTCAAATCTGCCTTTAAATGTTATCTTGATCAATGGATCCTCACCCGGATTCGGGTTACTCCAGTCCTGAATAGTATAATTCCCACCGCCTGGTATCCTATAATCAATCCTTGAACTATAAGTACAAGTTGTCCAAGTCGGATACCCAGTACGGCCATCTATGGTCTTCCACACTTCATCTGAAGGAGCAACCTTATAACACTTTGGATAACCGGGAGGGGGTGTAAAGCGCAGGGTCACGGATCCCAGGCAAGCGGGCCACTAATACCCAAACTACCCAATGATGTAAAGACTGGGAATCTATTTTTGAGGAATATGTTATAATTATTTTTGTAGAGGCCCCGATGCACCCTTCTTTAGTGGGTGTAATAAAACTCTTTGGGTTACTGGGGAAGTTAAAGCAAACAGGAAGATCGTCTATTAATCCCCAGAAAGTATGATTAAAATTAATAGGATATTTATCTTTAGTGTAAGAAGTATAGAATCCTCCCAAAAGCTGAAGTTGGTCTGTGTTGACCCGTATAGGCTCATTATTCCAGGAAACAACCTGGAAAGTTGGAGGATCTGGGAGATATGCCCAATACTTACCTGAAATAGGAGAGGCGCTTACCTGGCAGGAAAGCAAGGCAAGCATGGCAATAAAAACTTTCTCAGGAGAATCTGGAGATCCCTGCAAGGAAGTCATTCCTCGTGCCTGGTGACAGAGTGTTTTTATTTGTTCACAAGTGGGTATGGGGGCATTCCGGATCACCTGAGCTTGGCAGCCTGGGATGTTTCTGCAGTGCAGGGAATCAGGGGGAGTAGTGTCCTGTATGTGAAGCTGAGACATCTGTTTGGTGGGCGGATCTGTTCCTTGCTCATCCAAGGTTCCTGAAGTCAATTGTCTTGATGTCGGCAGCGTCTCCCATGCTGGCTGGGGAAGCGGAGGCAGAGGAGGCCCCTTCCTCTTGCGGGGTTGCGGCAGCCGTATAGTCCGGTATCCGAGGGGCTGAGACATGACGAATCAATCTGTATGGAGCCCAAATTGGAGAGTCTGTGTCCTGCGGGAAAACACAAGCATATCCTCGACCGCTGGTTAACAACGGATCGGGACCTTTCCATTGTCTGGAGAGGAGGTCCTTCCATTTAACTAATGGCTTTGCATTCAATTGCTCCGGCCACCAATGGTGAAGCATTGCAGTAGTTCTGGCCAAATCGGCATTTAAAATATTTATTACAGCTCTCTTTGCTGCATCTACTTCGAGAATGAAGACCATTCTCAGCAACCCTAACCCTAACCCTAACTTGAAGGGACGGACAGTTATTGTGAAGGGCCCCAGAGGCACCCTGCGGAGGGACTTCAATCACATCAATGTAGAACTCAGTCTCCTTGGAAAGAAAAAGAAGAGGCTCCGTGTTGACAAATGGTGGGGAAACAGAAAGGAACTGGCCACTGTTTGCACAATCTGTAGTCACGTACAGAACATGATCAAGGGTGTTACACTGGGCTTCCGTTACAAGATGAGGTCGGTGTATGCCCACTTCCCCATCAACGTTGTTATTCAGGAGAATGGTTCTCTTGTGGAAATCCGAAATTTTTGGGGTGAAAAATACATACACAGGGTTTGAATAAGGCCAGGGGTTGCCTGTTCAGTATCTCAAGCCCAGAAAGATGAGTTGATTCTTGAAGGAAATGACATTGAACTTGTGTCAAATTCAGCTGCTTTGATTCAGCAAGCCACCACAGTTAAAAACAAGGATATCATAAAATTTTTGGATGGTATCTATGTTTCTGAAAAAGGAACAGTTCAGCAGGCTGATGAATAAGATCTCAGTGATCCCGCTGCAGAAACAACAAGATAGCAGATGTTTCT
Organism: Bos javanicus; assembly: GCF_032452875.1. Classification (NCBI taxonomy): domain Eukaryota; kingdom Metazoa; phylum Chordata; class Mammalia; order Artiodactyla; family Bovidae; genus Bos; species Bos javanicus. The sequence continues at coordinate 39,652 of NW_026894341.1, read as the reverse complement.
ATGGACCTGGTTGTGATATTTTAAAGAGACAATAAAAACTCTTGATTTGAAAAAAAAATAAAATACAATATTTATTACAAAAAGAGCATGTTGCAAGATTTGATGGGGAGAGCTATACTTAAACTTCCCTTCTTTTAATTTTTGAATTTGAACCTTTAATATTTGATGTGCTCTTTCCACAATGGCTTGTCCCTGGGGATTATAAGGGATGCCTGTATTGTGTTTAATTTGAAACTGTAAACAAAATTCCTGAAAAGACTTAGAAGTATAAGCAGGGGCATTATCAGTTTTCAAAGCCTTTGGCAGACCTAGATATGAAAAACAAGTAAAGATATGTTGTATAACATCTTTAACTGCCTCTCCGGTACGAGCAGTTGCAATAATGACATGAGAAAAGGTATCTACAGTTACTTGAACAAAGGAAAGTTTTCCAAATGAAGAGATATGAGTTACGTCCATTTGCCAGAGTATGTTAGGTTTGAGACTGCAAAGGTTAACTCCCATAGGTAGACTATTATAAACAGTGGGGCAGTGTAAGCAAGAGCACACAATCTCCCTAGCAGTTTCTCTGGGAATTTGGAATTGATATCTTAAAGCAGTAGCATTTTGATGATGAAGTAAATGAGAGGCTCTGGCTTCCTTAATCACCGTAGCCACTGTATTTCTGATTAACAAGTCAGCCAAGTCATTAAAGGCATTTAAAGGGCCGGGCAATCCAGAATGAGCCTGAATGTGTCCAATGAAAAATATTTTATTTCTTTTCCACATTTGTTGCTGTGAATTACTTAACAAATTAAATATGGTAGTTTTATTTTCAGGCAAAACCACAGTTTAAATGTGTGGAAACAACCTGACAATATACTGAGAATCAGAATAAAGGTTAAATTCTTCATCTGCAAACATAGCAAAAGGCTCTATGACTGCTGTTATTTCAGGTCTTTGAGTTGAAGTTTCCCGTGTTTCTAAAACCTTTTGGTGATTTTCAGTGACTATGGAGGCTTTACCATTTGCTGACCCGTCAGTAAAAACTATCTGAGAATTTGGAATAGGAGATTGTTTACATCTGACAGGAAAAATAACTGGATGTCTGGATATAAAATTCAGCAAAACATGCGAAGGTAAATGATGCAGAATTTGACTACAATAATTTCCCATGGCAATCTGCCAGTCCTCATTAAACATTAGAAGAGCATCAAGTTGTTCTTTATTATATGGAATTACAATTTCTGCTGGTTCTTTACTGAACAATTCAATGCTCCGTTTTCTCCCTTTTAATATCAACATAGCTATCAGTCCTGGATAAGAAGCCACTACTTTTTGAGCTTGGGCGAGGAGATGGACCCATTCTAGGGGCCCGTTTTGCCATAAAACTCCCATAGGCACAGTTGGAGTAGCTAAGCAGAGGAGTTGCCAGTTTGTCTGTAAATTAACTCGTTTTACATAGCTATCAGATAGGGCTGCTTCTACTTTGTCTAAAGCTTCCTGAGCCTCAGCAGTTAATTGTCTTTTAGAAGTTGGGTCAGGATCCCCACGTAAAATATTAAAAAGAGGCTTTAATTCAGCAGTGGTTAATTTTAAATAAGGTCTGATCCAATTAATATCTCCTAAAAGTTTTTGATAATCATTTAAAGTAACAAGGTGATCTTTTCTCAATTTTAATGGGACATGAGTTACAGTTTCTGAATTGATAACCCATCCTAAGTAGGTTATGGGTGGATTGACTTGAATTTTCTCTGGGGCAATTTTTAAGCCTCTGTCTGTTTATGCCTGGGTCAAATCCTGGAGGACAGTTTGTAAATGAGCCCTATCAGAGTGGGCAATTAAGATGTCATCCATATAATGGATCATATAGACTTGTTCATATTTACTTCTAACATCTTCTAAAGCAGCATTAACAAACTTTTGACATAGGATGGGGCTATTTTTCATTCCTTGAGGCAAAACCTTCCATTGAAACTGTAGATAAGGGTGTTTAAGATTTTCTGATGGAAGACTCAAGGAAAATCGCTTTTTATCCTCAGTATTTAAGGGAATGGTGAAAAGACAATCTTGTAAATCAATTACAATTACATTGTGTCCCTCTGGAATGGCTACTGGGGAACGGACCCCAGGTTGTAGGGCCCCCATGTCCTCCACGTGGCATTAATAGCTCTTAAATCTTATAAAAGTCTCCATTTACCAGACTTTTTCTTAACAACAAAAATAGGAGTATTCCAGGGGCTATTGGAGGGCTCAATATGTCCCAATTCTAGTTGTTCAAAAATTAATGTTTTAGCTGCCAGAAGTTTTTCTTTAGTCAGAGGCCATTGTTCTACCCACACTGGCTCCTGAGATTTCCACGTAATGGGGTCGGCAGCAAAAACAATGGCCTCCATCAAAAATTTGGATACCCCAATCCAGTACGGAATTTTTGAGGAGCCGGGCAGATTGGCTCAATTATTCCTGTCTGCTGTTTACCTAATCCTTTTGAAGGGTCAACGCCCATTGGTAACATTTGAGCAGTTACTTTATCATCAGGGCTAAAAAGTAACATGCCCATTTGAGACAGTATATCCCTTCCCCACAGCGAGAAGGGCAGCGAAGGAATCACATATGGTTGGAATGTTCCACGGGTATCCCCAAATTGCCAGTCTAAAATTTTTGCACTTTGAGCTACTTCAGGAGCTCTCCCGATGCCCACTAAGTTATTTGCAGTAGAATGTGTGGGCCAGGAATTGGGCCAGTCTTTCCCAGAAATACAGGAAACGTCTGCTCCTGTGTCTAATAGCCCTTCAATAGACTTGCCACTGACAAGAATAGATTTCATGGGACGCTTTTTAGTAATTTCTGTTACCCAAAAAGCCATGTCACTGGACCCAAATCCCTTGTCGCGTCTTTCATTTTGGGTGGCTGTTTGCCCAATTGCAGTATGATAAGGCAAAAGTAAAAGTTGGGCTATTCTCTGTCCCTGATGTATTTGGAAAGTTTTAGTCGGGGGTGAAATCATTATTTGAATTTCTCCTGTATAATCTGAATCAATTACTCCAGGAATAATTGTAAGACCTTGCATAGCTAGGGAACCTCTGCCTAGTATAATTCCTACCAGGCCAGTTGGTAATGGCCCTTTAATTCCTGTAGGAATTTTTACAGTGGGGCTATCTGGAGTTAATATTGTTGAGGTGGTGGAACTGAGGTCCAGTCCTGCACTGCCTGGGGTTGCTCTAAGGAGCTCTACAATGGGACGAAGGGAATGAATGGGTTCAGTGAGGCTGCCCCAATCATTGTCGGGGCCTGGGGCTGGGCCCTCAACCCGTTTCCTGAGTTCTGGCCAGGGCCTAAAAAGGCTCAATTTTTATGGAATCATGACCTACAGTCCCTTGCCCAATGATATCCTTTCTGACAGCGAGGGCAAAAGGACCTAGTATTGATGGGTGTGTGTGTGTGTGGGGGGGCGGGGCGGCAGGGTCTTGAAGAGCAGACACAGCTGGTTGGGCCGGATTAGGCAGATAAGAACCGGGTGTTCTTTGAGGGCAATAAAGAGAAGTGTGTCCCTCCTGGCCACAGGAAAAACAAGTTCTAGGGAGTGCATTCCTGCCTTGGTTATTGGGATCACCTTGTGATGGCTTATTCTTGTTAGTAAAAAAAGATTGGATTGCCTGCTGATAAGAATTCCCTTTTATTGCTGCAGCTATAGCAACACCCTGTAGCATTGACGGTCCTACATCTGCACACTGTTTCATATCATCAGTTAAAGATCCAGTTCTTCTAACAGGGCGCAATATAGCCTGGCAGGTGGAATTAGCATTTTCAAAGGGCAAGTGTTTTGTTAATAATTTAGCTGCCTCAGAATCAGAAATTATTCTCTGGACAGCTTCTGAGAGTTGTGAGACAAAGTCTTCAAATGGCTCTTCTGACTTTTGTTTAATATCAGATAGAGCGGCACCTGATGCCTTACCATCAGGCAATGAATGCCAGGCAGTAAAGGCACAATCAGCCACCTGTTGTATAGCAGTTCTATCTAATTTCATCTGTTCGTCATACGAGGGGTAGTCGGCCTGTCCAAGTAATATAGGTTCAGTGATATGTTTAAGGTCTCCATTTTGGTTAGAAAAAGCATATATATGAGCAAGGTCATCATATTCAGATTTCCAAAGTATGAAATGTCCTCTGGACAGGCAAGTGCTAGCAATTGTTTTCCACTCTCGAGGTGTTAACCATTGGCCTGCTAAATTTTTGACTAGCTGCATCATATATGGGGCTTTAGGCCCATATGAAATACATGCATTTTTAAGTTCTTTTACTAATTGAAAAGAAACAGGCTCCCAGTTGATAGCCTTTTGTTCCCTTTCATCATTGTCAAAAATTAAAGGGAAACAAGCCTGAAGTTGGAATTTCTCACCAGGCACAGAAAAGGCCCGTCTCCGTGGGATCGATATTGGAAATTTCCCACTTTGATAAGGAGGTGGCGGCAATATTGTGGGTTTAATAGGACCTGTACAGCTTGATATGGGAGGTGGTAGCAGTGGCATAGGTTCCATAACCTCTGCTCTGCACTCTGGAGCTCTTTGAACTGTTTGGTATCCAGAGGTTATATATGGATCAACTGGGAAGGTCTCTTGGAAATCCCTAGGGGCATATGGCCTGATAGGAGACGTTTCCCTTAAGCTCTTTGGAGCTGATGGCCTGACAGGGGAAGTTTCTCTTAGGCTTTTAGGGGCATCTTTGTTTAAGAGATGCCAATTTTCATCAGAGCGATATTTAGCTGTTATCTCATCTAAATTCTCTTTTTCTTTTGGGGGAAGCTGATCTTGTTTCTCATCCTTATCTTTAAGTTGTTCCTGAGTAATCATAGCTGCTAACATCTTTCTTAATTGCCGATGGTCAGGCAGGTCTTCATTTTTCTCATTTCCCTCAGGTTTAACTACAGTTTCATCCTCATTTTCCTCTTTAAAAGTTACTCTTTTAGATTCAGGGGCAGGTTTAGCCACAACATTTTCTTCACTATCCCCTTTAAAATGTACTTTTTCTGAAACTGGGACAGGGTCTAAGACATCTCTAATGATATTCCATAAGGAAAAAGCGTCATTAGGCACCTTTTCTGAGCCATGTTCAGCAAGGTAAGTTTTTAGCTGTTGTCCTACTTTCTCCCAGACATCTAAGTTGACAGTGCCTTCATCTGGAAACCAGGGACAGTGCTCTTGTACAAATGAAAAAAAAATGATTGAATGGTAGATTTTTAAACTTTGATTCCTCTTTTACTTAATAAGTGCAAAATTACTCCTATAAAGAGGTGTCTTTCATTTGATTCAGTGTTACCCATGTCAGAAAATTAAGTATAATAGAAGATAAAGCTATTAGCTTTCAAAAGATCAGGCTTTTCTTTGGCCTTTTAACTTGAAACCGTTTTTTCTCTCTAACTCAACTCTTTAACACTTTCAACACTTCCCACTCTTACTTGCTCTGTCTATCCTACAGGGGTGTCTGTGGCACCCTGAGTGGGGTCCTAGCCATCCCTAAAATTCAACACTGGGGGAATAGGGTTGGGGACCTACCTTCGAATCACCTGTCTCGGGCGCCACCTGCCGAGGTCCAGCCCCGGCTGATCCAGGGAGTTCGAAGCCGGGACAGCGTCTGCGAGGATGAGGATACAATAGCTTCAATTAGATATTAATTAGAGATATAAAGAGTAATAGAATGAGGATAGCTCAGTAGGAAAGTTCAGTGGAGAAAAGAGGCTGAGTAGCTTGGTTTACACGGGAGACCAATAAAACTTCAAGACAAGAAGTTTGCACCACTTACGTAGGCCGCAGGCATCCTTCCATTCTCCCAAAGCAGAGGAGACACTGAGGGCTCCCCGGTCGGATCTTAGAAGCCCAGGCAAAATTAGTAGGCTTGGTGGGTTCCACGCTCCAGGTGGAGACCCAACCAGAGTTTGATAGAGAGAGCGACATGGGGAGACCAGTATTTCCAGAAACTGATCCCAATTCTTTATTTTCCATGGTCTACTTTTATACACTGAGATGTTATGCAAAAGTCACGCGGGGTCAGCAGTCCTGACTTTTAACAAAGTCAGGTGCTTCATACAAATGTATACAGAGGTCTTAGGGGTGTTACATCATCTTCTGGCCAGGGGACCTGCTGACAGTTTATGACCCTCTCCTTGTGACAGCGGTCAGTCAACCAGGACACTTATTTCTCCAGGGGTGATTATTCTTAAAAAAGACTCCACCTTCTGAAGGTACCAGATAAAATTACATTCCTATAGGCTGAAGGTGTAGTGGGTTTTAATTAAGGAAAGAATTTACTTAGCCTAAGGTCTAATGTGATTAACATCAAAGGTTAATACTTATTTCTTCTATATATTCATTAATGTGTGTCAGGGCAAGGGATGTGGAGACTTAGCAAAAAACATTGGTTCAACAAATGAAAAACCCTTCACCAATACAATTTCTAATCAGCCCACTATACTTATACTAATGGTTTTCTAACTTTTCTAAGGAACCTGTTTTTAGAAGGTTTAAAGCATCTCGTGCCTCTCACGGTTGGGAGGCTGTGAGCAATCACATGTGGCCGGACAAACCTGTCAGGCAGGCTAGAGAACTTTCAGAGGAGTCTGAAGGTTAAAATACTCTTGTCACACCCAGGAGTTTTTATTAACTGGAGCTCTAAGTTAACTCCTTCTCCAAAAGAGGTTATGGGGGACAGCCCCCCATAAAGTCAGAGGTGTAGGTGAGAGCACAAAGTAGTAAAGCATGCAGGCTGTGGTTATGGGGGTAGATGCTCAAGGATTTCCAGAGGGAACTCCTGAGGCTCGATCCCGCCTTTGCGTATGTCAGGCCTCCTTCCTTATGACCTTTGCCATGGGCAGAGTGCCTCACGCTGGCCCCCAACACATCTCTGTGTATAAAAGCGGGCCCTGGAAAATAAAGAATGGAATTAATTCCTGGAAAGACTGGTCTCCTCATGTCGTTCTTTCTCTCACCTTCTGGCTGAAGTCCCATCTGGAGTGCGGAGGCTCGTCAAGCCTACTAATTTTGCCTGGGCTTCTAAGATCTGACTGGGGAGGCCTTAGTGTCTCCTCTCCTTCGGGAGAACGGAAGGATGCCTGCGCCCTACGTAGGTGAGACAAATTTCTTGTCTTGAAATTTTATTGGCTTTCCATGTAAACCAAATTATTCAGCCTATTTTCTCCACTGAATTTTCCTACTGAGCTATCTGTATTTAACCACTCTTTATATCTTTAATTCTATCATATCCTGATCACCAATGCCATCCTCACTTTGAATTCCCTGGATCCACTGGGGCTGGACCCCGGAAAGAAGAAAGAAAAGAAGAAAGAAAATATTTTAATTCAAGGGAATAAAATGTCAAGGCTGAGTTATGAGCAGTTATTTGGGCTTTTCAACATTTAAGAGACCACACCTTTAATCTTTTGACTGACTCCCGATATATTGTATTGTTGTTTCCTCATATAGAGACTGCTAATATTCCAGAAAATAAAACTACTGTTTTCTCCTTGTTATCTGATTTACAGAAAGAGATTAAACACAGAGATAAAAATATCTTGTGGGACATATTAGAGCCCATTTCATCTTGTCTGGCCCTTTACATTAAGAAAATGCTTTGGCAGCTGCATTGACTGAAGTAATTGCTTTAAATTTACATAAAAAGATTGATAAGGCCAAAAATTCTTACAAAATTCACCATCAAAATTCACCTGGTTCAAGGTATAAATTTCATATCCAGCCAGATGTGTTGCTAACTTGTGGGAGAGGGTATGCTTGTATTTTTCCTCGGGGTGCAGATTCGCCAGTTTAGATTCCAGACAGGCTAGGTCGGTGGCAGGCTCACTCGCTCGCCCTGCCCCCCAACCAGCTTTCGCCTCCACGCCGCCAGCCGTGCCCTGCACCCTCCTTGGTGCACCCCGAGACCTAGAGTAAAGAAGTTTGTACGGCAAGTGAGGACCGGAGAGGAAAGTGCACCCACAGAGAGCCGTCCAGACCAGCGTGGCCCCACCAGCAACAGAGAAACGCCCCGAGCCCAAGCGGCGGCGGCTAGCCTGAGTCCACGAACCCCGCCCCTCTGCCCGTGAAGGGCGCCGCAGTCCACAGCCTGACACTCGCATTCTGCCTCCTGCTGCTGGGGACACTGCTCCCCCGGGCCAACACCTGCAGCTGCTCCCTGGTGCACCCACAATAGGCGTTTTGCAATGCAGACATAGTGATCAGGGCCAAAGCGGTCAGTAAGAAAGAGGTAGACCTAATATAGTAACTTGTAAACAATGTATGATTTCATCTTGTTTTAACCCTCAATATAATATTTGCTCCTTTGTAGTGTTCAATGTCCAGCTTGTATAGTCTTGCTGTATTACAACTGCAGGATTTAATGCGATCATGACAGTTTGTTGGCTTGCTTATCCTGGGAATAGCAGCTTTAAAAATCGCAATCACTTCTGTTACTGTGACAGCAATATCATTGACTCAACAAGTGCATAGTGCCCAATATGTTGATACCATGTCTAAAAATGTTTCTTTAACTCTAGCAACACAGGAAGCTAGAGATATAAAGTTGGAGATGAGAGTAGACGCCCCTTAGAGGAGGCAAAAATGCATATTGGGACCGAGTTACAGGCTTTAAAATGAAAATGGCTCTGTCATGCCATGATGATTACCGGTGGATATGTGTGACATCTTTGAAGGTAAATGAGACCGATTATGAATGGGAAAAAAATTAAAAATCATATTTCAGGTGTTTGGAACAGCTCTGACATTGGCCTGGACTTAGGGAAACTTCATAATCAAGCACAGACCTTGGAACACTCTCGACTAGATTTTACCACAGCTGGAACAGCTAATGACTTCTTTCATACGTTCTCAAACTTTGTTTCTGGAAAAAAATATTCTGTCTAATATCTTCAGCTATGCTGCTATTGGTGCTCTAATTCTGCTTCTCATAATCATTCTTCCTTGTATTGTTCGGATTCTTCGGCAGAGCATTCAGAAGCTCGTGACTGAGCTGCATCTGGCTGTTTTAAGAAATAAAAAAGGGGGAGATGCCGGGAGCCAACGTGAGGAACTCCGCCTGTGGCAAAGGGCATAAGGAAGGAGGCTCGACATATGCAAAGGCAGGATTGCACCTCAGGAGTCCCCCTGGAAATTCTCGAGCATCTACCCCCAAAACCAGAGTCTGCCTACTTTAATGCCTTGTGCTGTCACCTACACCTCTGACTTTATGGGGGGATACCCCCCACCACGTCCCTCTGAAAAAGAGTTAACTTAGAGCTCCAGTTAATAATAATTCCTGGGCGTGACAGGAGTGTTTCAACCTACAGACTCCTCTGAAGATTCTCTAGCCTGCCTGACCGGCTTTTCCGGCCACATGTGATTGTTTACATCATCCCAAGTGTGAGAGGCACGAGATGCTTTAAACCTTCTAAAAACAGATTCTTTTGAGAAGTTAGGAAATTATCAGTGTAGTATAGTGGGCTGATTAGAAATTCTATTGGTGAAGGGTTTTCATCATTTGGGCCCATATTTGCTGCCCTTATACACATTAATGAAAATAACTAGCATATAGGATAAATAAGTATTAACCTTTGATATTAATCACGTTAGGCTTTAGGCTAAGCAAATTCTTTCCTTAATTAAAACCCACTGCACCCTCAGCCTATAAGAATGTAACTTTATCTGGTGCCTTTGGAAGGTGGCGTGTGTTTTAAGATTAATCACTCCTGGAAAAATAAATGTTCTGGTTGACTGACCACTGTCACAAGGAGAGGGTCATAAATTGTCAGCAGGCCCCTGGCCAGAAGATGATGTAACACCCCTAAAACCTTTGAATACATCTGTATGAAGCACCTGATTTCGATAAAAGTCAGGACTGCTGACCCCGCGGGACTTTTGTATTACATCTCTGTGTATAAAAGCAGACCCTGGAAAATAAAGAATGCGATCAGTTCCTGGAAAGACTGGTGTCCTCATGTCGTTCTTTCTCTCATCTTCTGGCTGAAGTCCCATCTGGAGTGTGGAGGCTGGTCAAGCCTATTAATTATGCCTGGGCTTCTAAGATCTTACCAGGGAGGCCTTAGTGTCTCCTCTCCTTTGGGAGAATGTAAGGACGCCTGCAGCCTATGTAGGTGATGCAAATTTCTTGTCTTGAAATTTTATTGGCTTTCCACCTAAATGAAGTTATTCAGCCTCTTTTCTCCACTGAATTTTCCTACTGAGCTATCCTTATTTTATTACTCTTTATACCTCTAAATAATGTTTAATTAAAGCTATTGTATCCAGTTTTCTGACGCCATCCCCACTTCGAGTTTCCCTGGATCCATCAGGGCTCGACCCCGGCAGTTATGGATCCACTTGGAGGTCATCGATTTCCCCACTTGATGTGTGAACAGGATTCACACAGACTCGATGGGTTTTAGCTTTGATGGGGTGCCCTATCTGGAGAGATCATGTGGGTCAGAAAGCACACATGGAACAGAACAAAACCAAAGACCACAGCCAAGTTGAGGGAGGGCTGAACCCGAGGACCTCACTGATCCTGTGGCATCATGTGCCATACACAGCCTTTCTCGATGGCAAAGAGAGATGTGGAATGTGTGTATCCCCATATTGGTGTTTAGTGCCCGAAACCACGCAATGGATAGTGATCGTGTCTGATTCTCATCATCTCTAAAAAGATACACCAGGTCTCTATAAAACGATGGAAGGATATCTTTGAATGCAAAAGGGTATGACATGGGAAATACACATCAAAGTGGAATCAGCATTGCCAAGAGAGCTCCCCCAAATAGAAAGGGGAGGCCATTCAGAAAAAGGTCCGTGTCTCAGTCTGAATGGAATGTACACTTGGAGCACTTACTGGGTCCCAGAGGCCTCCAGATCATCTAAGGAAACAGTGTTCCCGAAATTCAAGATACCTCTCACACCCTCCCCTTTCCCTAAATACCTTGTGACCATCTACCATGGAAGAAGAAACATGTCCTTTTTTGCATGACAGCAAATCCTAATTGCTCTCAGCTGGCTTGACAACCTCACGAGATTCAGCTTTCTAGGTCCCTGACTCTTTCTTGTGGAACATTCCCTGGGTTTTATTGAAATCTGTGTCCCTGCGTGGCAATATCTAAGACTCCCCAAATAAAGCTTTCTTTTTTCTTTCTTTCTTTTTTTTGGCGCAGTGAATACTGACTATCCATTGAAAGATAATAAAAATAGGTGATTTTATGTTTTTAATGTCCAGGTGTATTGAAATATACTGTCTTTAGTTAAGGACATACAACATCCTTCATTCTAACGTGTACAGAATGGTGACTTGATGCACCTGTCTGTTGCAAAAGAATCATTACCACCCAAGCATTAGCTCATAGCTTTATCACAACCCATACATATCATGACTCTATGTGAAAGACAGTGAAGTGACTCAGTCGTGTTCGACTGTTTACAACCCCATGGACTATAGCCTACCAGGCTCCTCCATCCATGGAATTTTCCAGGCAAGAATACCAGAGTGGGTTGCCATGTCCTTCTTCCATTGTATGGGAAGCGAATGAGTTAAGTCTACGGTCATGGCAACTTTCTAAAACTATAATGCTGCTGCTGCTTGCTGCTGATGCTGCATCGCTTCTGTCGTGTCTGAATCTGTGCAACCCCTTAGACGGTAGCCCTCTGGGCACCCCCGTCCCTGGGGTTCTCCAGGCAAGAACACTGCAGTGGGTTGCCATTTCCTTCTCCAAGGCGTGAAAGGGAAAAGGGGAAGGGAAGTCGCTCAGTCGTGTCCAACTCTGTGTGACCCCATGGACTGCGCCCCACCAGGATCCTCTGTCCACGGGATTTTCCAGGCAAGAGGACTGGAGTGGGTTGCCATTGTCTTCTCTGAATATTAGAATACAATAATAATAATACTATTCTTTAGAATTACCATGCTCTTTGTGACGTAGACAGTATATATGTACCTTATTCGTGAAGTCCTCCCAACCCACCCTTACATCGACATCTTCCCATGTCTCCCTCCCCCAGCCACTCTGTGATGATCGTTTTCATTGTTTTAGGTGGCCTTGCATGGCATGTAAGTGACAGGAGAAACTCTTTCTTTCTCTACCTGACTTATTCATTGGGCATCACTCCCTAAGTCACATCCATGCTATCACGATATAAGAATGTGTTCATTCC
>NW_026894341.1:0-22500 GCF_032452875.1 Bos javanicus | reverse complement strand
GGTTAGGGTTAGGGTTAGGGTTAGGGTTAGGGTTAGGGTTAGGGTTAGGGTTAGGGTTAGGGTTAGGGTTAGGGTTAGGGTTAGGGTTAGGGTTAAGGTTAGGGTTAGGGTTAGGGTTGGGGTTAGGGTTAGGGTTAGGGTTAGGGTTAGGGTTAGGGTTAGGGTTAGGGTTAGGGTTAGGGTTAGGGTTAGGGTTAGGGTTAGGGTTAGGGTTGGGGTTAGGGTTAGGGTTAGGGTTAGGGTTAGGGTTAGGGTTAGGGTTAGGGTTAGGGTTAGGGTTAGGGTTAGGGTTAGGGTTAGGGTTAGGGTTAGGGTTAGGGTTAGGGTTAGGGTTAGGGTTAGGGTTAGGGTTAGGGTTAGGGTTAGGGTTAGGGTTAGGGTTAGGGTTAGGGTTAGGGTTAGGGTTAGGGTTAGGGTTAGGGTTAGGGTTAGGGTTAGGGTTAGGGTTAGGGTTAGGGTTAGGGTTAGGGTTAGGGTTAGGGTTAAGGTTAGGGTTAGGGTTAGGGTTAGGGTTAGGGTTAGGGTTAGGGTTAGGGTTAGGGTAAGGGTTAGGGTTAGGGTTAGGGTTAGGGTTAGGGTTAGGGTTAGGGTTAGGGTTAGGGTTAGGGTTAGGGTTAGGGTTAGGGTTAGGGTTAGGGTTAGGGTTAGGGTTAGGGTTAGGGTTAGGGTTAGGGTTAGGGTTAGGGTTAGGGTTAGGGTTAGGGTTAGGGTTAGGGTTAGGGTTAGGGTTAGGGGTTAGGGTTAGGGTTAGGGTTAGGGTTAGGGTTAGGGTTAGGGTTAGGGTTAGGGTTAGGGTTAGGGTTAGGGTTAGGGTTAGGGTTAGGGTTAGGGTTAGGGTTAGGGTTAGGGTTAGGGTTAGGGTTAGGGTTAGGGTTAGGGTTAGGGTTAGGGTTAGGGTTAGGGTTAGGGTTAGGGTTAGGGTTAGGGTTAGGGTTGGGGTTAGGGTTAGGGTTAGGGTTAGGGTTAGGGTTAGGGTTAGGGTTAGGGTTAGGGTTAGGGTTAGGGTTAGGGTTAGGGTTAGGGTTGGGGTTAGGGTTAGGGTTAGGGTTAGGGTTAGGGTTAGGGTTAGGGTTAGGGTTAGGGTTAGGGTTAGGGTTAGGGTTGGGGTTAGGGTTAGGGTTAGGGTTAGGGTTAGGGTTAGGGTTAGGGTTAGGGTTAGGGTTAGGGTTAGGGTTAGGGTTAGGGTTGGGGTTAGGGTTAGGGTTAGGGTTAGGGTTAGGGTTAGGGTTAGGGTTAGGGTTAGGGTTAGGGTTAGGGTTAGGGTTAGGGTTAGGGTTAGGGTTAGGGTTAGGGTTAGGGTTAGGGTTAGGGTTAGGGTTAGGGTTAGGGTTAGGGTTAGGGTTAGGGTTAGGGTTAGGGTTAGGGTTAGGGTTAGGGTTAGGGTTAGGGTTAGGGTTAGGGTTAGGGTTAGGGTTAGGGTTAGGGTTAGGGTTAGGGTTAGGGTTAGGGTTAGGGTTAGGGTTAGGGTTAGGGTTAGGGTTAGGGTTAGGGTTAGGGTTAGGGTTAGGGTTAGGGTTAGGGTTAGGGTTAGGGTTAGGGTTAGGGTTAGGGTTAGGGTTAGGGTTAGGGTTAGGGTTAGGGTTAGGGTTAGGGTTAGGGTTAGGGTTAGGGTTAGGGTTAGGGTTAGGGTTAGGGTTAGGGTTAGGGTTAGGGTTAGGGTTAGGGTTAGGGTTAGGGTTAGGGTTAGGGTTAGGGTTAGGGTTAGGGTTAGGGTTAGGGTTAGGGTTAGGGTTAGGGTTAGGGTTAGGGTTAGGGTTAGGGTTAGGGTTAGGGTTAGGGTTAGGGTTAGGGTTAGGGTTAGGGTTAGGGTTAGGGTTGGGGTTAGGGTTAGGGTTAGGGTTAGGGTTAGGGTTAGGGTTAGGGTTAGGGTTAGGGTTAGGGTTAGGGTTAGGGTTAGGGTTAGGGTTAGGGTTAGGGTTAGGGTTAGGGTTAGGGTTAGGGTTAGGGTTAGGGTTAGGGTTAGGGTTAGGGTTAGGGTTAGGGTTAGGGTTAGGGTTAGGGTTAGGGTTAGGGTTAGGGTTAGGGTTAGGGTTAGGGTTAGGGTTAGGGTTAGGGTTAGGGTTAGGGTTAGGGTTAGGGTTAGGGTTAGGGTTAGGGTTAGGGTTAGGGTTGGGGTTAGGGTTAGGGTTAGGGTTAGGGTTAGGGTTAGGGTTAGGGTTAGGGTTAGGGTTAGGGTTAGGGTTAGGGTTAGGGTTAGGGTTAGGGTTAGGGTTAGGGTTAGGGTTAGGGTTAGGGTTAGGGTTAGGGTTAGGGTTAGGGTTAGGGTTAGGGTTAGGGTTAGGGTTAGGGTTAGGGTTAGGGTTAGGGTTAGGGTTAGGGTTAGGGTTAGGGTTAGGGTTAGGGTTAGGGTTAGGGTTAGGGTTAGGGTTAGGGTTAGGGTTAGGGTTAGGGTTAGGGTTAGGGTTAGGGTTAGGGTTAGGGTTAGGGTTAGGGTTAGGGTTAGGGTTAGGGTTAGGGTTAGGGTTAGGGTTAGGGTTAGGGTTAGGGTTAGGGTTAGGGTTAGGGTTAGGGTTAGGGTTAGGGTTAGGGTTAGGGTTAGGGTTAGGGTTAGGGTTAGGGTTAGGGTTAGGGTTAGGGTTAGGGTTAGGGTTAGGGTTAGGGTTAGGGTTAGGGTTAGGGTTAGGGTTAGGGTTAGGGTTAGGGTTAGGGTTAGGGTTAGGGTTAGGGTTAGGGTTAGGGTTAGGGTTAGGGTTAGGGTTAGGGTTAGGGTTAGGGTTAGGGTTAGGGTTAGGGTTAGGGTTAGGGTTAGGGTTAGGGTTAGGGTTAGGGTTAGGGTTAGGGTTAGGGTTAGGGTTAGGGTTAGGGTTAGGGTTAGGGTTAGGGTTAGGGTTAGGGTTAGGGTTAGGGTTAGGGTTAGGGTTAGGGTTAGGGTTAGGGTTAGGGTTAGGGTTAGGGTTAGGGTTAGGGTTAGGGTTAGGGTTAGGGTTAGGGTTAGGGTTAGGGTTAGGGTTAGGGTTAGGGTTAGGGTTAGGGTTAGGGTTAGGGTTAGGGTTAGGGTTAGGGTTAGGGTTAGGGTTAGGGTTAGGGTTAGGGTTAGGGTTAGGGTTAGGGTTAGGGTTAGGGTTAGGGTTAGGGTTAGGGTTAGGGTTAGGGTTGGGGTTAGGGTTAGGGTTAGGGTTAGGGTTAGGGTTAGGGTTAGGGTTAGGGTTAGGGTTAGGGTTAGGGTTAGGGTTAGGGTTAGGGTTAGGGTTAGGGTTAGGGTTAGGGTTAGGGTTAGGGTTAGGGTTAGGGTTAGGGTTAGGGTTAGGGTTAGGGTTAGGGTTAGGGTTAGGGTTAGGGTTAGGGTTAGGGTTAGGGTTAGGGTTAGGGTTAGGGTTAGGGTTAGGGTTAGGGTTAGGGTTAGGGTTAGGGTTAGGGTTAGGGTTAGGGTTAGGGTTAGGGTTAGGGTTAGGGTTAGGGTTAGGGTTAGGGTTAGGGTTAGGGTTAGGGTTAGGGTTGGGGTTAGGGTTAGGGTTAGGGTTAGGGTTAGGGTTAGGGTTAGGGTTAGGGTTAGGGTTAGGGTTAGGGTTAGGGTTAGGGTTAGGGTTAGGGTTAGGGTTAGGGTTAGGGTTAGGGTTAGGGTTAGGGTTAGGGTTAGGGTTAGGGTTAGGGTTAGGGTTAGGGTTAGGGTTAGGGTTAGGGTTAGGGTTAGGGTTAGGGTTAGGGTTAGGGTTAGGGTTAGGGTTAGGGTTAGGGTTAGGGTTAGGGTTAGGGTTAGGGTTAGGGTTAGGGTTAGGGTTAGGGTTAGGGTTAGGGTTAGGGTTAGGGTTAGGGTTAGGGTTAGGGTTAGGGTTAGGGTTAGGGTTAGGGTTAGGGTTAGGGTTAGGGTTAGGGTTAGGGTTAGGGTTAGGGTTAGGGTTAGGGTTAGGGTTAGGGTTAGGGTTAGGGTTAGGGTTAGGGTTAGGGTTAGGGTTAGGGTTAGGGTTAGGGTTAGGGTTAGGGTTAGGGTTAGGGTTAGGGTTAGGGTTAGGGTTAGGGTTAGGGTTAGGGTTAGGGTTAGGGTTAGGGTTAGGGTTAGGGTTAGGGTTAGGGTTAGGGTTAGGGTTAGGGTTAGGGTTAGGGTTAGGGTTAGGGTTAGGGTTAGGGTTAGGGTTAGGGTTAGGGTTAGGGTTAGGGTTAGGGTTAGGGTTAGGGTTAGGGTTAGGGTTAGGGTTGGGGTTAGGGTTAGGGTTAGGGTTAGGGTTAGGGTTAGGGTTAGGGTTAGGGTTAGGGTTAGGGTTAGGGTTAGGGTTAGGGTTAGGGTTAGGGTTAGGGTTAGGGTTAGGGTTAGGGTTAGGGTTAGGGTTAGGGTTAGGGTTAGGGTTAGGGTTAGGGTTAGGGTTAGGGTTAGGGTTAGGGTTAGGGTTAGGGTTAGGGTTAGGGTTAGGGTTAGGGTTAGGGTTAGGGTTAGGGTTAGGGTTAGGGTTAGGGTTAGGGTTAGGGTTAGGGTTAGGGTTAGGGTTAGGGTTAGGGTTAGGGTTAGGGTTAGGGTTAGGGTTAGGGTTAGGGTTAGGGTTAGGGTTAGGGTTAGGGTTAGGGTTAGGGTTAGGGTTAGGGTTAGGGTTAGGGTTAGGGTTAGGGTTAGGGTTAGGGTTAGGGTTAGGGTTAGGGTTAGGGTTAGGGTTAGGGTTAGGGTTAGGGTTAGGGTTAGGGTTAGGGTTAGGGTTAGGGTTAGGGTTAGGGTTAGGGTTAGGGTTAGGGTTAGGGTTAGGGTTAGGGTTAGGGTTAGGGTTAGGGTTAGGGTTAGGGTTAGGGTTAGGGTTAGGGTTAGGGTTAGGGTTAGGGTTAGGGTTAGGGTTAGGGTTAGGGTTAGGGTTAGGGTTAGGGTTAGGGTTAGGGTTAGGGTTAGGGTTAGGGTTAGGGTTAGGGTTAGGGTTAGGGTTAGGGTTAGGGTTAGGGTTAGGGTTAGGGTTAGGGTTAGGGTTAGGGTTAGGGTTAGGGTTAGGGTTAGGGTTAGGGTTAGGGTTAGGGTTAGGGTTAGGGTTAGGGTTAGGGTTAGGGTTAGGGTTAGGGTTAGGGTTAGGGTTAGGGTTAGGGTTAGGGTTAGGGTTAGGGTTAGGGTTAGGGTTAGGGTTAGGGTTAGGGTTAGGGTTAGGGTTAGGGTTAGGGTTAGGGTTAGGGTTAGGGTTAGGGTTAGGGTTAGGGTTAGGGTTAGGGTTAGGGTTAGGGTTAGGGTTAGGGTTAGGGTTAGGGTTAGGGTTAGGGTTAGGGTTAGGGTTAGGGTTAGGGTTAGGGTTAGGGTTAGGGTTAGGGTTAGGGTTAGGGTTAGGGTTAGGGTTAGGGTTAGGGTTAGGGTTAGGGTTAGGGTTAGGGTTAGGGTTAGGGTTAGGGTTAGGGTTAGGGTTAGGGTTAGGGTTAGGGTTAGGGTTAGGGTTAGGGTTAGGGTTAGGGTTAGGGTTAGGGTTAGGGTTAGGGTTAGGGTTAGGGTTAGGGTTAGGGTTAGGGTTAGGGTTAGGGTTAGGGTTAGGGTTAGGGTTAGGGTTAGGGTTAGGGTTAGGGTTAGGGTTAGGGTTAGGGTTAGGGTTAGGGTTAGGGTTAGGGTTAGGGTTAGGGTTAGGGTTAGGGTTAGGGTTAGGGTTAGGGTTAGGGTTAGGGTTAGGGTTAGGGTTAGGGTTAGGGTTAGGGTTAGGGTTAGGGTTAGGGTTAGGGTTAGGGTTAGGGTTAGGGTTAGGGTTAGGGTTAGGGTTAGGGTTAGGGTTAGGGTTAGGGTTAGGGTTAGGGTTAGGGTTAGGGTTAGGGTTAGGGTTAGGGTTAGGGTTAGGGTTAGGGTTAGGGTTAGGGTTAGGGTTAGGGTTAGGGTTAGGGTTAGGGTTAGGGTTAGGGTTAGGGTTAGGGTTAGGGTTAGGGTTAGGGTTAGGGTTAGGGTTAGGGTTAGGGTTAGGGTTAGGGTTAGGGTTAGGGTTAGGGTTAGGGTTAGGGTTAGGGTTAGGGTTAGGGTTAGGGTTAGGGTTAGGGTTAGGGTTAGGGTTAGGGTTAGGGTTAGGGTTAGGGTTAGGGTTAGGGTTAGGGTTAGGGTTAGGGTTAGGGTTAGGGTTAGGGTTAGGGTTAGGGTTAGGGTTAGGGTTAGGGTTAGGGTTAGGGTTAGGGTTAGGGTTAGGGTTAGGGTTAGGGTTAGGGTTAGGGTTAGGGTTAGGGTTAGGGTTAGGGTTAGGGTTAGGGTTAGGGTTAGGGTTAGGGTTAGGGTTAGGGTTAGGGTTAGGGTTAGGGTTAGGGTTAGGGTTAGGGTTAGGGTTAGGGTTAGGGTTAGGGTTAGGGTTAGGGTTAGGGTTAGGGTTAGGGTTAGGGTTAGGGTTAGGGTTAGGGTTAGGGTTAGGGTTAGGGTTAGGGTTAGGGTTAGGGTTAGGGTTAGGGTTAGGGTTAGGGTTAGGGTTAGGGTTAGGGTTAGGGTTAGGGTTAGGGTTAGGGTTAGGGTTAGGGTTAGGGTTAGGGTTAGGGTTAGGGTTAGGGTTAGGGTTAGGGTTAGGGTTAGGGTTAGGGTTAGGGTTAGGGTTAGGGTTAGGGTTAGGGTTAGGGTTAGGGTTAGGGTTAGGGTTAGGGTTAGGGTTAGGGTTAGGGTTAGGGTTAGGGTTAGGGTTAGGGTTAGGGTTAGGGTTAGGGTTAGGGTTAGGGTTAGGGTTAGGGTTAGGGTTAGGGTTAGGGTTAGGGTTAGGGTTAGGGTTAGGGTTAGGGTTAGGGTTAGGGTTAGGGTTAGGGTTAGGGTTAGGGTTAGGGTTAGGGTTAGGGTTAGGGTTAGGGTTAGGGTTAGGGTTAGGGTTAGGGTTAGGGTTAGGGTTAGGGTTAGGGTTAGGGTTAGGGTTAGGGTTAGGGTTAGGGTTAGGGTTAGGGTTAGGGTTAGGGTTAGGGTTAGGGTTAGGGTTAGGGTTAGGGTTAGGGTTAGGGTTAGGGTTAGGGTTAGGGTTAGGGTTAGGGTTAGGGTTAGGGTTAGGGTTAGGGTTAGGGTTAGGGTTAGGGTTAGGGTTAGGGTTAGGGTTAGGGTTAGGGTTAGGGTTAGGGTTAGGGTTAGGGTTAGGGTTAGGGTTAGGGTTAGGGTTAGGGTTAGGGTTAGGGTTAGGGTTAGGGTTAGGGTTAGGGTTAGGGTTAGGGTTAGGGTTAGGGTTAGGGTTAGGGTTAGGGTTAGGGTTAGGGTTAGGGTTAGGGTTAGGGTTGGGGTTAGGGTTAGGGTTAGGGTTAGGGTTAGGGTTAGGGTTAGGGTTAGGGTTAGGGTTAGGGTTAGGGTTAGGGTTAGGGTTAGGGTTAGGGTTAGGGTTAGGGTTAGGGTTAGGGTTAGGGTTAGGGTTAGGGTTAGGGTTAGGGTTAGGGTTAGGGTTGGGGTTAGGGTTAGGGTTAGGGTTAGGGTTAGGGTTAGGGTTAGGGTTAGGGTTAGGGTTAGGGTTAGGGTTAGGGTTAGGGTTAGGGTTAGGGTTAGGGTTAGGGTTAGGGTTAGGGTTAGGGTTAGGGTTAGGGTTAGGGTTAGGGTTAGGGTTAGGGTTAGGGTTAGGGTTAGGGTTAGGGTTAGGGTTAGGGTTAGGGTTAGGGTTAGGGTTAGGGTTAGGGTTAGGGTTAGGGTTAGGGTTAGGGTTAGGGTTAGGGTTAGGGTTAGGGTTAGGGTTAGGGTTAGGGTTAGGGTTAGGGTTAGGGTTAGGGTTAGGGTTAGGGTTAGGGTTAGGGTTAGGGTTAGGGTTAGGGTTAGGGTTAGGGTTAGGGTTAGGGTTAGGGTTAGGGTTAGGGTTAGGGTTAGGGTTAGGGTTAGGGTTAGGGTTAGGGTTAGGGTTAGGGTTAGGGTTAGGGTTAGGGTTAGGGTTAGGGTTAGGGTTAGGGTTAGGGTTAGGGTTAGGGTTAGGGTTAGGGTTAGGGTTAGGGTTAGGGTTAGGGTTAGGGTTAGGGTTAGGGTTAGGGTTAGGGTTAGGGTTAGGGTTGGGGTTAGGGTTAGGGTTAGGGTTAGGGTTAGGGTTAGGGTTAGGGTTAGGGTTAGGGTTGGGGTTAGGGTTAGGGTTAGGGTTAGGGTTAGGGTTAGGGTTAGGGTTAGGGTTAGGGTTAGGGTTAGGGTTAGGGTTAGGGTTAGGGTTAGGGTTAGGGTTAGGGTTAGGGTTAGGGTTAGGGTTAGGGTTAGGGTTAGGGTTAGGGTTAGGGTTAGGGTTAGGGTTAGGGTTGGGGTTAGGGTTAGGGTTAGGGTTAGGGTTAGGGTTAGGGTTAGGGTTAGGGTTAGGGTTAGGGTTAGGGTTAGGGTTAGGGTTAGGGTTAGGGTTAGGGTTAGGGTTAGGGTTAGGGTTAGGGTTAGGGTTAGGGTTAGGGTTAGGGTTAGGGTTAGGGTTAGGGTTAGGGTTAGGGTTAGGGTTAGGGTTAGGGTTAGGGTTAGGGTTAGGGTTAGGGTTAGGGTTAGGGTTAGGGTTAGGGTTAGGGTTAGGGTTAGGGTTAGGGTTAGGGTTAGGGTTAGGGTTAGGGTTAGGGTTAGGGTTAGGGTTAGGGTTAGGGTTAGGGTTAGGGTTAGGGTTAGGGTTAGGGTTAGGGTTAGGGTTAGGGTTAGGGTTAGGGTTAGGGTTAGGGTTAGGGTTAGGGTTAGGGTTAGGGTTAGGGTTAGGGTTAGGGTTAGGGTTAGGGTTAGGGTTAGGGTTAGGGTTAGGGTTAGGGTTAGGGTTAGGGTTAGGGTTAGGGTTAGGGTTAGGTTAGGGTTAGGGTTAGGGTTAGGGTTAGGGTTAGGGTTAGGGTTAGGGTTAGGGTTAGGGTTAGGGTTAGGGTTAGGGTTAGGGTTAGGGTTAGGGTTAGGGTTAGGGTTAGGGTTAGGGTTAGGGTTAGGGTTAGGGTTAGGGTTAGGGTTAGGGTTAGGGTTAGGGTTGGGGTTAGGGTTAGGGTTAGGGTTAGGGTTAGGGTTAGGGTTAGGGTTAGGGTTAGGGTTAGGGTTAGGGTTAGGGTTAGGGTTAGGGTTAGGGTTAGGGTTAGGGTTAGGGTTAGGGTTAGGGTTAGGGTTAGGGTTAGGGTTAGGGTTAGGGTTAGGGTTAGGGTTAGGGTTAGGGTTAGGGTTAGGGTTAGGGTTAGGGTTAGGGTTAGGGTTAGGGTTAGGGTTAGGGTTAGGGTTAGGGTTAGGGTTAGGGTTAGGGTTAGGGTTAGGGTTAGGGTTAGGGTTAGGGTTAGGGTTAGGGTTAGGGTTAGGGTTAGGGTTAGGGTTAGGGTTAGGGTTAGGGTTAGGGTTAGGGTTAGGGTTAGGGTTAGGGTTAGGGTTAGGGTTAGGGTTAGGGTTAGGGTTAGGGTTAGGGTTAGGGTTAGGGTTAGGGTTAGGGTTAGGGTTAGGGTTAGGGTTAGGGTTAGGGTTAGGGTTAGGGTTAGGGTTAGGGTTAGGGTTAGGGTTAGGGTTAGGGTTAGGGTTAGGGTTAGGGTTAGGGTTAGGGTTAGGGTTAGGGTTAGGGTTAGGGTTAGGGTTAGGGTTAGGGTTAGGGTTAGGGTTAGGGTTAGGGTTAGGGTTAGGGTTAGGGTTAGGGTTAGGGTTAGGGTTAGGGTTAGGGTTAGGGTTAGGGTTAGGGTTAGGGTTAGGGTTAGGGTTAGGGTTAGGGTTAGGGTTAGGGTTAGGGTTAGGGTTAGGGTTAGGGTTAGGGTTAGGGTTAGGGTTAGGGTTAGGGTTAGGGTTAGGGTTAGGGTTAGGGTTAGGGTTAGGGTTAGGGTTAGGGTTAGGGTTAGGGTTAGGGTTAGGGTTAGGGTTAGGGTTAGGGTTAGGGTTAGGGTTAGGGTTAGGGTTAGGGTTAGGGTTAGGGTTAGGGTTAGGGTTAGGGTTAGGGTTAGGGTTAGGGTTAGGGTTAGGGTTAGGGTTAGGGTTAGGGTTAGGGTTAGGGTTAGGGTTAGGGTTAGGGTTAGGGTTAGGGTTAGGGTTAGGGTTAGGGTTAGGGTTAGGGTTAGGGTTAGGGTTAGGGTTAGGGTTAGGGTTAGGGTTAGGGTTAGGGTTAGGGTTAGGGTTAGGGTTAGGGTTAGGGTTAGGGTTAGGGTTAGGGTTAGGGTTAGGGTTAGGGTTAGGGTTAGGGTTAGGGTTAGGGTTAGGGTTAGGGTTAGGGTTAGGGTTAGGGTTAGGGTTAGGGTTAGGGTTAGGGTTAGGGTTAGGGTTAGGGTTAGGGTTAGGGTTAGGGTTAGGGTTAGGGTTAGGGTTAGGGTTAGGGTTAGGGTTAGGGTTAGGGTTAGGGTTAGGGTTAGGGTTAGGGTTAGGGTTAGGGTTAGGGTTAGGGTTAGGGTTAGGGTTAGGGTTAGGGTTAGGGTTAGGGTTAGGGTTAGGGTTAGGGTTAGGGTTAGGGTTAGGGTTAGGGTTAGGGTTAGGGTTAGGGTTAGGGTTAGGGTTAGGGTTAGGGTTAGGGTTAGGGTTAGGGTTAGGGTTAGGGTTAGGGTTAGGGTTAGGGTTAGGGTTAGGGTTAGGGTTAGGGTTAGGGTTAGGGTTAGGGTTAGGGTTAGGGTTAGGGTTAGGGTTAGGGTTAGGGTTAGGGTTAGGGTTAGGGTTAGGGTTAGGGTTAGGGTTAGGGTTAGGGTTAGGGTTAGGGTTAGGGTTAGGGTTAGGGTTAGGGTTAGGGTTAGGGTTAGGGTTAGGGTTAGGGTTAGGGTTAGGGTTAGGGTTAGGGTTAGGGTTAGGGTTAGGGTTAGGGTTAGGGTTAGGGTTAGGGTTAGGGTTAGGGTTAGGGTTAGGGTTAGGGTTAGGGTTAGGGTTAGGGTTAGGGTTAGGGTTAGGGTTAGGGTTAGGGTTAGGGTTAGGGTTAGGGTTAGGGTTAGGGTTAGGGTTAGGGTTAGGGTTAGGGTTAGGGTTAGGGTTAGGGTTAGGGTTAGGGTTAGGGTTAGGGTTAGGGTTAGGGTTAGGGTTAGGGTTAGGGTTAGGGTTAGGGTTAGGGTTAGGGTTAGGGTTGGGGTTAGGGTTAGGGTTAGGGTTAGGGTTAGGGTTAGGGTTAGGGTTAGGGTTAGGGTTAGGGTTAGGGTTAGGGTTAGGGTTAGGGTTAGGGTTAGGGGTTAGGGTTAGGGTTAGGGTTAGGGTTAGGGTTAGGGTTAGGGTTAGGGTTAGGGTTAGGGTTAGGGTTAGGGTTAGGGTTAGGGTTAGGGTTAGGGTTAGGGTTAGGGTTAGGGTTAGGGTTAGGGTTAGGGTTAGGGTTAGGGTTAGGGTTAGGGTTAGGGTTAGGGTTAGGGTTAGGGTTAGGGTTAGGGTTAGGGTTAGGGTTAGGGTTAGGGTTAGGGTTAGGGTTAGGGTTAGGGTTAGGGTTAGGGTTAGGGTTAGGGTTAGGGTTAGGGTTAGGGTTAGGGTTAGGGTTAGGGTTAGGGTTAGGGTTAGGGTTAGGGTTAGGGTTAGGGTTAGGGTTAGGGTTAGGGTTAGGGTTAGGGTTAGGGTTAGGGTTAGGGTTAGGGTTAGGGTTAGGGTTAGGGTTAGGGTTAGGGTTAGGGTTAGGGTTAGGGTTAGGGTTAGGGTTAGGGTTAGGGTTAGGGTTAGGGTTAGGGTTAGGGTTAGGGTTAGGGTTAGGGTTAGGGTTAGGGTTAGGGTTAGGGTTAGGGTTAGGGTTAGGGTTAGGGTTAGGGTTAGGGTTAGGGTTAGGGTTAGGGTTAGGGTTAGGGTTAGGGTTAGGGTTAGGGTTAGGGTTAGGGTTAGGGTTAGGGTTAGGGTTAGGGTTAGGGTTAGGGTTAGGGTTAGGGTTAGGGTTAGGGTTAGGGTTAGGGTTAGGGTTAGGGTTAGGGTTAGGGTTAGGGTTAGGGTTAGGGTTAGGGTTAGGGTTAGGGTTAGGGTTAGGGTTAGGGTTAGGGTTAGGGTTAGGGTTAGGGTTAGGGTTAGGGTTAGGGTTAGGGTTAGGGTTAGGGTTAGGGTTAGGGTTAGGGTTAGGGTTAGGGTTAGGGTTAGGGTTAGGGTTAGGGTTAGGGTTAGGGTTAGGGTTAGGGTTAGGGTTAGGGTTAGGGTTAGGGTTAGGGTTAGGGTTAGGGTTAGGGTTAGGGTTAGGGTTAGGGTTAGGGTTAGGGTTAGGGTTAGGGTTAGGGTTAGGGTTAGGGTTAGGGTTAGGGTTAGGGTTAGGGTTAGGGTTAGGGTTAGGGTTAGGGTTAGGGTTAGGGTTAGGGTTAGGGTTAGGGTTAGGGTTAGGGTTAGGGTTAGGGTTAGGGTTAGGGTTAGGGTTAGGGTTAGGGTTAGGGTTAGGGTTAGGGTTAGGGTTAGGGTTAGGGTTAGGGTTAGGGTTAGGGTTAGGGTTAGGGTTAGGGTTAGGGTTAGGGTTAGGGTTAGGGTTAGGGTTAGGGTTAGGGTTAGGGTTAGGGTTAGGGTTAGGGTTAGGGTTAGGGTTAGGGTTAGGGTTAGGGTTAGGGTTAGGGTTAGGGTTAGGGTTAGGGTTAGGGTTAGGGTTAGGGTTAGGGTTAGGGTTAGGGTTAGGGTTAGGGTTAGGGTTAGGGTTAGGGTTAGGGTTAGGGTTAGGGTTAGGGTTAGGGTTAGGGTTAGGGTTAGGGTTAGGGTTAGGGTTAGGGTTAGGGTTAGGGTTAGGGTTAGGGTTAGGGTTAGGGTTAGGGTTAGGGTTAGGGTTAGGGTTAGGGTTAGGGTTAGGGTTAGGGTTAGGGTTAGGGTTAGGGTTAGGGTTAGGGTTAGGGTTAGGGTTAGGGTTAGGGTTAGGGTTAGGGTTAGGGTTAGGGTTAGGGTTAGGGTTAGGGTTAGGGTTAGGGTTAGGGTTAGGGTTAGGGTTAGGGTTAGGGTTAGGGTTAGGGTTAGGGTTAGGGTTAGGGTTAGGGTTAGGGTTAGGGTTAGGGTTAGGGTTAGGGTTAGGGTTAGGGTTAGGGTTAGGGTTAGGGTTAGGGTTAGGGTTAGGGTTAGGGTTAGGGTTAGGGTTAGGGTTAGGGTTAGGGTTAGGGTTAGGGTTAGGGTTAGGGTTAGGGTTAGGGTTAGGGTTAGGGTTAGGGTTAGGGTTAGGGTTAGGGTTAGGGTTAGGGTTAGGGTTAGGGTTAGGGTTAGGGTTAGGGTTAGGGTTAGGGTTAGGGTTAGGGTTAGGGTTAGGGTTAGGGTTAGGGTTAGGGTTAGGGTTAGGGTTAGGGTTAGGGTTAGGGTTAGGGTTAGGGTTAGGGTTAGGGTTAGGGTTAGGGTTAGGGTTAGGGTTAGGGTTAGGGTTAGGGTTAGGGTTAGGGTTAGGGTTAGGGTTAGGGTTAGGGTTAGGGTTAGGGTTAGGGTTAGGGTTAGGGTTAGGGTTAGGGTTAGGGTTAGGGTTAGGGTTAGGGTTAGGGTTAGGGTTAGGGTTAGGGTTAGGGTTAGGGTTAGGGTTAGGGTTAGGGTTAGGGTTAGGGTTAGGGTTAGGGTTAGGGTTAGGGTTAGGGTTAGGGTTAGGGTTAGGGTTAGGGTTAGGGTTAGGGTTAGGTTAGGGTTAGGGTTAGGAGGGTTAGGTTAGGTTAGGGTTAGGGTTAGGGTTAGGGTTAGGGTTAGGGTTAGGGTTAGGGTTAGGGTTAGGGTTAGGGTTAGGGTTAGGGTTAGGGTTAGGGTTAGGGTTAGGGTTAGGGTTAGGGTTAGGTTAGGGTTAGGGTTAGGGTTAGGGTTAGGGTTAGGGTTAGGGTTAGGGTTAGGGTTAGGGTTAGGGTTAGGGTTAGGGTTAGGGTTAGGGTTAGGGTTAGGGTTAGGTTAGGGTTAGGGTTAGGTTAGGGTTAGGGTTAGGGTTAGGGTTAGGGTTAGGGCCAGGCCAGGGCCAGGCCAGGCCAGGCCAGGCCAGGCCAGGCCAGGCCAGGCCAGGCCAGGCCAGGCCAGGGCCAGGGCCAGGGCCAGGCCAGGCCAGGCCAGGCCAGGCCAGGCCAGGCCAGGCCAGGGCCAGGCCAGGGCCAGGCCAGGCCAGGCCAGGCCAGGCCAGGGCCAGGCCAGGCCAGGCCAGGGCCAGGCCAGGCCAGGCCAGGGCCAGGCCAGGGCCAGGCCAGGGCCAGGCCAGGCCAGGCCAGGCCAGGCCAGGCCAGGCCAGGCCAGGCCAGGCCAGGGCCAGGCCAGGCCAGGCCAGGCCAGGCCAGGGCCAGGGCCAGGCCAGGCCAGGCCAGGCCAGGCCAGGGCCAGGGCCAGGCCAGGCCAGGGCCAGGGCCAGGCCAGGCCAGGCCAGGGCCAGGGCCAGGCCAGGCCAGGGCCAGGCCAGGCCAGGCCAGGGGCCAGGCCAGGCCAGGCCAGGGCCAGGCCAGGCCAGGGCCAGGGCCAGGCCAGGCCAGGCCAGGGCCAGGCCAGGCCAGGCCAGGCCAGGCCAGGGCCAGGCCAGGCCAGGGCCAGGCCAGGCCAGGCCAGGCCAGGGCCAG
This sequence comes from Bos javanicus, assembly GCF_032452875.1. Taxonomy (NCBI): domain Eukaryota; kingdom Metazoa; phylum Chordata; class Mammalia; order Artiodactyla; family Bovidae; genus Bos; species Bos javanicus. The sequence goes on along the minus strand of NW_026894341.1, from coordinate 8,334 downwards.
GGCCAGGCCAGGCCAGGCCAGGCCAGGCCAGGCCAGGCCAGGCCAGGCCAGGCCAGGCCAGGCCAGGGCCAGGCCAGGCCAGGCCAGGCCAGGCCAGGCCAGGCCAGGCCAGGCCAGGGCCAGGGCCAGGGCCAGGGCCAGGGCCAGGCCAGGCCAGGCCAGGCCAGGCCAGGGCCAGGCCAGGCCAGGCCAGGGCCAGGGCCAGGGCCAGGGCCAGGCCAGGGCCAGGCCAGGGCCAGGGCCAGGCCAGGCCAGGCCAGGCCAGGCCAGGCCAGGCCAGGCCAGGCCAGGCCAGGCCAGGCCAGGCCAGGGCCAGGGGCCAGGCCAGGCCAGGGCCAGGCCAGGCCAGGCCAGGCCAGGCCAGGGCCAGGGCCAGGGCCAGGGCCAGGCCAGGCCAGGCCAGGCCAGGCCAGGCCAGGCCAGGCCAGGCCAGGCCAGGCCAGGCCAGGGCCAGGCCAGGGCCAGGCCAGGCCAGGGCCAGGCCAGGGCCAGGCCAGGGCCAGGCCAGGCCAGGCCAGGCCAGGCCAGGCCAGGGCCAGGCCAGGGCCAGGGCCAGGCCAGGCCAGGCCAGGGCCAGGGCCAGGCCAGGCCAGGCCAGGCCAGGCCAGGGCCAGGGCCAGGCCAGGGCCAGGGCCAGGGCCAGGGCCAGGCCAGGCCAGGCCAGGCCAGGGCCAGGCCAGGCCAGGCCAGGCCAGGCCAGGCCAGGCCAGGCCAGGGCCAGGCCAGGCCAGGCCAGGCCAGGCCAGGCCAGGCCAGGCCAGGCCAGGCCAGGGCCAGGCCAGGCCAGGCCAGGGCCAGGCCAGGGCCAGGCCAGGCCAGGCCAGGCCAGGCCAGGCCAGGCCAGGCCAGGGCCAGGGCCAGGCCAGGCCAGGCCAGGCCAGGCCAGGCCAGGCCAGGGCCAGGCCAGGGCCAGGGCCAGGCCAGGGCCAGGCCAGGCCAGGCCAGGCCAGGCCAGGCCAGGGCCAGCCAGGCCAGGCCAGGCCAGGCCAGGCCAGGCCAGGCCAGGCCAGGCCAGGCCAGGCCAGGCCAGGCCAGGCCAGGCCAGGGCCAGGCCAGGCCAGGCCAGGCCAGGCCAGGCCAGGCCAGGGGCCAGGCCAGGCCAGGCCAGGCCAGGCCAGGGCCAGGCCAGGCCAGGCCAGGGCCAGGGCCAGGCCAGGCCAGGCCAGGCCAGGCCAGGCCAGGCCAGGCCAGGCCAGGCCAGGCCAGGCCAGGCCAGGCCAGGCCAGGCCAGGCCAGGCCAGGCCAGGCCAGGCCAGGCCAGGCCAGGCCAGGCCAGGCCAGGCCAGGCCAGGCCAGGGCCAGGCCAGGCCAGGCCAGGGCCAGGGCCAGGCCAGGCCAGGCCAGGCCAGGCCAGGCCAGGCCAGGCCAGGCCAGGCCAGGCCAGGCCAGGGCCAGGCCAGGCCAGGCCAGGCCAGGCCAGGCCAGGCCAGGCCAGGCCAGGCCAGGCCAGGCCAGGCCAGGCCAGGCCAGGCCAGGCCAGGCCAGGCCAGGCCAGGCCAGGCCAGGCCAGGCCAGGCCAGGGCCAGGGCCAGGCCAGGGCCAGGCCAGGCCAGGCCAGGCCAGGCCAGGCCAGGCCAGGCCAGGCCAGGCCAGGCCAGGCCAGGCCAGGCCAGGCCAGGCCAGGCCAGGCCAGGCCAGGCCAGGCCAGGCCAGGCCAGGCCAGGCCAGGCCAGCCAGCCAGGCCAGGCCAGGCCAGGGCCAGGGCCAGGCCAGGCCAGGCCAGGCCAGGGCCAGGCCAGGCCAGGCCAGGCCAGGCCAGGCCAGGCCAGGCCAGGCCAGGCCAGGCCAGGCCAGGCCAGGCCAGGCCAGGCCAGGCCAGGCCAGGCCAGGCCAGGCCAGGCCAGGCCAGGCCAGGCCAGGCCAGGCCAGGCCAGGCCAGGGCCAGGGCCAGGCCAGGCCAGGGCCAGGGCCAGGGCCAGGGCCAGGGCCAGGGCCAGGCCAGGCCAGGCCAGGGCCAGGGCCAGGCCAGGGCCAGGCCAGGGCCAGGCCAGGCCAGGCCAGGCCAGGCCAGGCCAGGCCAGGCCAGGCCAGGCCAGGCCAGGCCAGGCCAGGCCAGGGCCAGGCCAGGCCAGGCCAGGCCAGGCCAGGCCAGGCCAGGCCAGGCCAGGCCAGGCCAGGCCAGGCCAGGGCCAGGGCCAGGCCAGGCCAGGCCAGGCCAGGCCAGGCCAGGGCCAGGCCAGGCCAGGCCAGGCCAGGGCCAGGGGCCAGGGCCAGGCCAGGCCAGGCCAGGCCAGGGCCAGGCCAGGCCAGGCCAGGCCAGGCCAGGCCAGGCCAGGCCAGGCCAGGCCAGGGCCAGGCCAGGGCCAGGCCAGGCCAGGGCCAGGGCCAGGCCAGGCCAGGCCAGGCCAGGGCCAGGGGCTGCCAGGGCCAGGCCAGGCCAGGCCAGGCCAGGCCAGGCCAGGCCAGGCCAGGCCAGGCCAGGCCAGGCCAGGCCAGGCCAGGCCAGGCCAGGCCAGGCCAGGCCAGGCCAGGCCAGGCCAGGCCAGGCCAGGCCAGGCCAGGCCAGGCCAGGCCAGGCCAGGCCAGGCCAGGCCAGGCCAGGGCCAGGCCAGGCCAGGCCAGGCCAGGCCAGGCCAGGCCAGGCCAGGCCAGGGCCAGGCCAGGCCAGGCCAGGCCAGGCCAGGCCAAGGCCAGGCCAGGCCAGGCCAGGGCCAGGCCAGGCCAGGCCAGGCCAGGCCAGGCCAGGCCAGGCCAGGCCAGGCCAGGCCAGGCCAGGCCAGGGCCAGGCCAGGGCCAGGGCCAGGCCAGGCCAGGCCAGGCCAGGCCAGGCCAGGCCAGGCCAGGCCAGGCCAGGCCAGGCCAGGCCAGGCCAGGCCAGGCCAGGCCAGGCCAGGCCAGGCCAGGGCCAGGCCAGGGCCAGGCCAGGGCCAGGCCAGGCCAGGCCAGGCCAGGCCAGGCCAGGCCAGGCCAGGCCAGGGCCAGGCCAGGCCAGGCCAGGCCAGGCCAGGGCCAGGCCAGGCCAGGCCAGGCCAGGCCAGGCCAGGCCAGGCCAGGGCCAGGCCAGGCCAGGCCAGGGCCAGGCCAGGGGCCAGGGCCAGGCCAGGCCAGGCCAGGCCAGGCCAGGCCAGGCCAGGCCAGGCCAGGCCAGGCCAGGGCCAGGCCAGGCCAGGGCCAGGCCAGCCAGGGCCAGGCCAGGCCAGGCCAGGGCCAGGCCAGGCCAGGCCAGGCCAGGCCAGGCCAGGGCCAGGCCAGGCCAGGCCAGGCCAGGCCAGGCCAGGGCCAGGCCAGGGCCAGGCCAGGCCAGGCCAGGCCAGGCCAGGCCAGGCCAGGGCCAGGCCAGGCCAGGCCAGGCCAGGCCAGGCCAGGCCAGGCCAGGCCAGGCCAGGCCAGGCCAGGCCAGGCCAGGCCAGGCCAGGCCAGGCCAGGCCAGGCCAGGGCCAGGCCAGGCCAGGCCAGGCCAGGCCAGGCCAGGCCAGGCCAGGCCAGGCCAGGCCAGGCCAGGCCAGGGCCAGGGCCAGGCCAGGCCAGGCCAGGCCAGGCCAGGGCCAGGCCAGGCCAGGCCAGGCCAGGCCAGGCCAGGCCAGGCCAGGCCAGGGCCAGGGCCAGGCCAGGCCAGGCCAGGCCAGGCCAGGCCAGGCCAGGCCAGGCCAGGCCAGGCCAGGCCAGGCCAGGCCAGGCCAGGCCAGGCCAGGGCCAGGCCAGGGCCAGGCCAGGCCAGGCCAGGCCAGGCCAGGCCAGGCCAGGCCAGGCCAGGCCAGGCCAGGCCAGGCCAGGCCAGGCCAGGCCAGGCCAGGCCAGGCCAGGCCAGGCCAGGCCAGGCCAGGCCAGGCCAGGCCAGGCCAGGCCAGGCCAGGCCAGGCCAGGCCAGGCCAGGCCAGGGCCAGGCCAGGCCAGGCCAGGCCAGGCCAGGCCAGGGCCAGGGCCAGGGCCAGGCCAGGCCAGGCCAGGCCAGGGCCAGGCCAGCCAGGCCAGGCCAGGCCAGGGCCAGGGCCAGGCCAGGCCAGGCCAGGGCCAGGCCAGGCCAGGCCAGGCCAGGGCCAGGCCAGGCCAGGCCAGGGCCAGGGCCAGGCCAGGGCCAGGCCAGGCCAGCCAGGCCAGGCCAGGCCAGGCCAGGCCAGGCCAGGCCAGGCCAGGCCAGGCCAGGCCAGGGGCCAGGCCAGGCCAGGCCAGGGCCAGGCCAGGCCAGGCCAGGGCCAGGCCAGGCCAGGGCCAGGCCAGGCCAGGCCAGGCCAGGCCAGGCCAGGCCAGGCCAGGCCAGGCCAGGGCCAGGCCAGGCCAGGCCAGGGCCAGGGCCAGGCCAGGGCCAGGCCAGGCCAGGCCAGGCCAGGCCAGGCCAGGCCAGGCCAGGCCAGGCCAGGGCCAGGGCCAGGGCCAGGCAGGGCCAGGCCAGGCCAGGGCCAGGCCAGGCCAGGCCAGGCCAGGCCAGGGCCAGGCCAGGCCAGGCCAGGCCAGGCCAGGGCCAGGCCAGGCCAGGCCAGGGCCAGGGCCAGGGCCAGGCCAGGGCCAGGCCAGGGCCAGGCCAGGGCCAGGGCCAGGCCAGGCCAGGCCAGGCCAGGGCCAGGCCAGGCCAGGCCAGGCCAGGCCAGGCCAGGCCAGGCCAGGGCCAGGCCAGGCCAGGCCAGGCCAGGCCAGGCCAGGCCAGGCCAGGGCCAGGCCAGGCCAGGGCCAGGCCAGGGCCAGGCCAGGCCAGGCCAGGCCAGGCCAGGCCAGGCCAGGCCAGGCCAGGCCAGGGCCAGGCCAGGCCAGGCCAGGCCAGGCCAGGCCAGGCCAGGCCAGGCCAGGCCAGGCCAGGCCAGGGCCAGGCCAGGCCAGGCCAGGCCAGGGCCAGGCCAGGCCAGGCCAGGCCAGGCCAGGCCAGGCCAGGCCAGGCCAGGCCAGGCCAGGCCAGGCCAGGCCAGGCCAGGCCAGGCCAGGGCCAGGGCCAGGCCAGGCCAGGGCCAGGCCAGGCCAGGGCCAGGCCAGGGCCAGGCCAGGCCAGGCCAGGCCAGGCCAGGCCAGGCCAGGCCAGGCCAGGGCCAGGCCAGGCCAGGCCAGGCCAGGGCCAGGCCAGGCCAGGCCAGGCCAGGCCAGGCCAGGCCAGGGCCAGGCCAGGCCAGGCCAGGCCAGGCCAGGGCCAGGGCCAGGCCAGGCCAGGCCAGGCCAGGGCCAGGCCAGGCCAGGGCCAGGCCAGGCCAGGCCAGGCCAGGCCAGGCCAGGCCAGGCCAGGCCAGGCCAGGCCAGGCCAGGCCAGGCCAGGCCAGGGCCAGGCCAGGCCAGGCCAGGGCCAGGCCAGGCCAGGCCAGGGCCAGGGCCAGGCCAGGCCAGGCCAGGCCAGGCCAGGCCAGGCCAGGCCAGGGCCAGGCCAGGCCAGGCCAGGCCAGCCAGGCCAGGCCAGGCCAGGCCAGGCCAGGCCAGGGCCAGGCCAGGCCAGGCCAGGCCAGGCCAGGCCAGGCCAGGCCAGGCCAGGCCAGGCCAGGGCCAGGCCAGGGCCAGGCCAGGCCAGGCCAGGGCCAGGCCAGGCCAGGCCAGGCCAGGGCCAGGCCAGGCCAGGCCAGGCCAGGCCAGGCCAGGCCAGGCCAGGCCAGGCCAGGCCAGGCCAGGCCAGGCCAGGCCAGGCCAGGCCAGGGCCAGGCCAGGCCAGGCCAGGCCAGGCCAGGCCAGGCCAGGGCCAGGGCCAGGCCAGGCCAGGCCAGGCCAGGCCAGGCCAGGCCAGGCCAGGGCCAGGCCAGGGCCAGGCCAGGCCAGGCCAGGGCCAGGGCCAGGCCAGGCCAGGCCAGGGGCCAGGCCAGGGCCAGGCCAGGCCAGGCCAGGGCCAGGCCAGGCCAGGCCAGGCCAGGCCAGGCCAGGCCAGGCCAGGCCAGGCCAGGCCAGGCCAGGCCAGGCCAGGCCAGGCCAGGCCAGGCCAGGGCCAGGCCAGGCCAGGCCAGGGCCAGGCCAGGCCAGGCCAGGCCAGGCCAGGCCAGGCCAGGCCAGGCCAGGCCAGGCCAGGCCAGGCCAGGCCAGGCCAGGCCAGGCCAGGCCAGGCCAGGGCCAGGGCCAGGGCCAGGCCAGGCCAGGGCCAGGGCCAGGGCCAGGCCAGGCCAGGCCAGGCCAGGCCAGGCCAGGCCAGGGCCAGGCCAGGGCCAGGCCAGGCCAGGCCAGGCCAGGCCAGGCCAGGGCCAGGCCAGGCCAGGCCAGGCCAGGCCAGGCCAGGCCAGGCCAGGCCAGGCCAGGCCAGGCCAGGCCAGGGCCAGGCCAGGCCAGGCCAGGCCAGGCCAGGCCAGGCCAGGCCAGGCCAGGCCAGGCCAGGCCAGGCCAGGCCAGGCCAGGCCAGGCCAGGGCCAGGCCAGGGCCAGGCCAGGCCAGGCCAGGCCAGCGCCAGGCCAGGCCAGGGCCAGGCCAGGCCAGGCCAGGCCAGGCCAGGCCAGGGCCAGGCCAGGCCAGGGCCAGGCCAGGCCAGGCCAGGGCCAGGCCAGGCCAGGGCCAGGCCAGGCCAGCCACAGCCGGCCAGGCCAGGCCAGGCCAGGCCAGGCCAGGCCAGGCCAGGCCAGGGCCAGGGCCAGGCCAGGGGCCAGGCCAGGCCAGGGCCAGGGCCAGGGCCAGGCCAGGCCAGGCCAGGCCAGGCCAGGCCAGGCCAGGCCAGGCCAGGCCAGGCCAGGCCAGGGCCAGGCCAGGGCCAGGCCAGGCCAGGCCAGGCCAGGCCAGGCCAGGCCAGGCCAGGGCCAGGGCCAGGCCAGGCCAGGCCAGGGCCAGGCCAGGCCAGGGCCAGGGCCAGGGCCAGGCCAGGCCAGGCCAGGCCAGGCCAGGCCAGGGCCAGGCCAGGCCAGGCCAGGCCAGGCCAGGCCAGGCCAGGCCAGGCCAGGCCAGGCCAGGCCAGGCCAGGGCCAGGGCCAGGCCAGGCCAGGCCAGGCCAGGCCAGGCCAGGGCCAGGCCAGGCCAGGCCAGGCCAGGCCAGGCCAGGCCAGGCCAGGCCAGGCCAGGCCAGGGCCAGGCCAGGCCAGGCCAGGCCAGGCCAGGGCCAGGGCCAGGCCAGGCCAGGCCAGGCCAGGCCAGGCCAGGCCAGGCCAGGCCAGCCAGGCCAGGCCAGGCCAGGCCAGGCCAGGCCAGGCCAGGGCCAGGGCCAGGGCCAGGCCAGGCCAGGCCAGGCCAGGGCCAGGCCAGGCCAGGCCAGGGCCAGGCCAGGCCAGGCCAGGCCAGGCCAGGCCAGGCCAGGCCAGGCCAGGCCAGGCCAGGCCAGGCCAGGCCAGGCCAGGCCAGGCCAGGCCAGGCCAGGCCAGGCCAGGCCAGGCCAGGCCAGGGCCAGGCCAGGCCAGGGCCAGGCCAGGCCAGGGCCAGGCCAGGCCAGGGCCAGGCCAGGCCAGGCCAGGCCAGGCCAGGCCAGGCCAGGCCAGGCCAGGCCAGGCCAGGCCAGGCCAGGCCAGGCCAGGCCAGGCCAGGCCAGGCCAGGCCAGGCCAGGCCAGGCCAGGCCAGGCCAGGCCAGGCCAGGCCAGGCCAGGCCAGGCCAGGCCAGGCCAGGCCAGGCCAGGCCAGGCCAGGCCAGGGCCAGGGCCAGGCCAGGCCAGGGCCAGGGCCAGGCCAGGCCAGGCCAGGCCAGGGCCAGGGCCAGGCCAGGCCAGGCCAGGCCAGGCCAGGCCAGGCCAGGCCAGGCCAGGCCAGGCCAGGCCAGGCCAGGCCAGGGGCCAGGCCAGGGCCAGGGCCAGGCCAGGCCAGGCCAGGCCAGGCCAGGGCCAGGCCAGGGGCCAGGCCAGGCCAGGCCAGGCCAGGCCAGGCCAGGCCAGGCCAGGCCAGGCCAGGCCAGGCCAGGCCAGGCCAGGCCAGGCCAGGCCAGGCCAGGCCAGGCCAGGGCCAGGGCCAGGCCAGGGCCAGGGCCAGGCCAGGCCAGGGCCAGGCCAGGCCAGGCCAGGCCAGGCCAGGCCAGGGCCAGGGCCAGGCCAGGCCAGGCCAGGGCCAGGGCCAGGGCCAGGCCAGGCCAGGCCAGGGCCAGGGCCAGGCCAGGCCACAGGCCAGGGCCAGGCCAGGCCAGGCCAGGCCAGGCCAGGCCAGGCCAGGCCAGGCCAGGCCAGGCCAGGCCAGGCCAGGCCAGGCCAGGGCCAGGCCAGGCCAGGCCAGGCCAGGGCCAGGCCAGGCCAGGCCAGGCCAGGCCAGGCCAGGCCAGGCCAGGCCAGGCCAGGCCAGGCCAGGGCCAGGCCAGGCCAGGCCAGGCCAGGCCAGGCCAGGCCAGGCCAGGCCAGGCCAGGCCAGGCCAGGCCAGGCCAGGCCAGGCCAGGCCAGGCCAGGCCAGGCCAGGCCAGGCCAGGCCAGGCCAGGCCAGGCCAGGCCAGGCCAGGCCAGGCCAGGCCAGGCCAGGCCAGGCCAGGCCAGGCCAGGCCAGGCCAGGCCAGGCCAGGCCAGGCCAGGCCAGGCCAGGGGCCAGGCCAGGCCAGGCCAGGCCAGGC